>NC_087343.1:104704393-105007424 GCF_030014295.1 Loxodonta africana | reverse complement strand
TCAGGCTGCAGACAAATTTGAGACAGAAAGATCCAATTTTAGCACCTATATCTGTGTGTGTGTATATAAAAGAAATTTTTTTTAAGTCCTGTAAATTCAAAATGTGGCTGCAGAAATAAATGTAGTCCATATTTATTGTAGAAAAAAGAAAATGTAAAAAAAAATAGAAGGGGAAAACATGCCCTAGAACCTCAGCAACCACAGGCAACTCATGCTATTATTTTGATATATTTCTACTCAGTTGTTTTTGTTTTTCTGTGTGTATGGTTCTTTACATGTTATGCTCATATTGTGTATACAATTTTCCATTGGGATTTCTTTTGACTTAACTCTGACATTTTCCATATGATTCTAAACGCTTCACAAACAGGACTAATAGGGATAAACTAGCCCACTCTGGAAATGTACCACAATTTATTTTACTCTTCCCTTATTGTTAAACATTATAATTGATTCCAATTTTAGCATTTATGAATATTAATACCATAAACACGTTTTTTCCATAATTTTTTTCCCCTGGGTTTAGTATCTTTTTTTTTTGGCTTAAAAGGAAACCCTCAAGATTTAAACACCTCTGAGTGGTCTAAAATCAGACCCTCTCAGTGTTGTTTTATCCTGGCAGAGTAACGTAGGTAAAGCCTGGGAAAGAGTCATAATAGAGCAAAGGTCTAGGCCTTAGTCTCGTGGCCACTGCTGGAAACTTTGAAAGGATACGTAGGAACCCAAAGCACAAAGACCCTCACATCTGAAAGACACTTTCATGGGATGATTTTTGCTAAAATAATCACACTCAACTTGTAGAACTGAAGACTGAGATACCGTTAGAGACTCAGTTCTCTAGTTGAAGACAGCAGTAAAACTTTAATGGCTTAACTGGTCATGCAGGTCACCTAAAGGAGTGAGGTGGGCTCAGAGGATACCGCAGCAAACTGTACAGCTTGTGTGCCACCTAGGGTGAGAACTCACTGCTTAGCTTCTGATAGGGTTGTCAGACTTAACAAACAAAAACACAAGATGCCCAGTTAAATTTGAATTTCAGATAAACAGTGGATCATTCTTTAGTATAAGTACTAGATGGATTGACACAGTGGCTGTAACAATGGGCTCAAGCATAGCAATGATTGTGAGGATGGCACAGGACCAGGCAGTGTTTTGGCAGTGGTACACAGGGTCATTATGAGTTGGAACCGACTGGATAGCACCTAACAACGACAACAACATGTCCCCAAAATATACTTATTTTAAAACGTTATTTACTGTCTATTGAAATGTAAATTTGATTTGGCATCGTAGCTTCACCCAACTGTTGCTATTCAGGAGGGCAGACCCAGGATGGCTAGATTTTTAGGTATTTCAAGAGATACCAGAAATCTAAGGTTTCTTGTGAAATATGCTTACTTCTAAATTTTAGCAACTAGTTCAAAATGTTTTAAGAACACATCTGGAGGCCAGATGATGGCAGAAGGCCATCAGTTAGGGACCTCTGATATTACTTTATGATCCAGAATCCAGACTAAAACATACATATTACTGGAAGAAGCAATTCTAATGCACATTAGTCATGACTTCTTTAATGTCAGTGATTTTCTCAGAGAAGGTATAGACGGGGAAAGACAGACAAAAACATGTGGCCACAATACCTTCAGAGGAAGTTGAAAAATTAGAGGAAAAGTTTAGAAACATGTTGAAGAGACTCTACTTGACCGTTTTGGGTACAGTCAGCCCTGTAGCCTGGAAAAGTTCTTGAGATTCAAATAGGTTTCATTAACCATAATCAAGTCAGTCATTTTAAGTTAACATCAAAGAAAACAAATTTTTTCCTTTACATAATTAAATCCCGCAAGGAAGAGGCTTCGATGAAAACTTACTCAAGTTAACATTTGCTAGAATAAAGCAAACTATAGCTTCATTTTAAATTTCTACTTGTTAATTAAGCATGTTTATGTTTCTTCGGTAACTAAAATTAAGACAATTTTAATTGGAAGATAGTCTGTATTGCTACTAGGCAAGAATGATTTCCTCTGAAGGTGTGCAAGTCCTAACTTTCTAATTAAAATAAAATAATAGCTTTCCAATCAGTTGTGGGAAGGAGACATTTAGAGAATTACCATGAAGTACTTTGCAGAAACACCATTAAAAATGATGAATAAGGGTAACTGAGCATTTTGCTGCTGCTAAATTGAATTCATTGGATAGGTGAAAGAGGTTTTATCTACTTGGTGCCAAGCCTTGATGCATCCATAAAAATCGTCTGGCATGTGCAGTATTTTGAGTCAAACAGGTTTGCTCCCGTAAAATAATTCTAGAGGCAGAAGGTGCCTGGATGGAATTCCCAGAGTCCTATAGGTTCTCTATGAGTGGAATCGACTGGACGGTAACAGGCAGACAGGCAGGCAGACAGATTCAGCATAGAGAATTCAACTCTTATTTTTGCTGGAATAGGAGTAAAAATGTATATTCTTTGGCAAAAAATGAGTAAGGTTCTTAACCATCTTACCTCGGGTTTGAACTTACTTGGGTTTTGAGTTGAATTCCAGATTTCTTACTGAGTTGTTGAATCGGTGACTGAGTACCAAATATGTTTTCAAACAGGGATGAAATTTCAAATATTTAACGTCCCATATGTCACAAGTATCGATCACTCAGAGTATATATCAGCCCGGTCAGAAGAAAGGTTTGCTCTAAAGAAAACTGTGTTCCTCTACCAATATATCAACAATGTATACAATCCAGAGAAGTGCCCTGAGTGGAGGAGAAATATTACAGCCAGACTCTGCCTTGAAGAACTGTATACCATAATTGATTCTCATATTAGCTGGCCCAGGAAAGAAGAGAGAGGAAAAGTCACAAAGCAGAGTACTACAAGTATCCTGTCCTCTGCTTGCCCATAACACCCAATAGGTTGGTGTGGTTTGCGAAATGGTTGCAATTACATTCCTCTCCTGATAACCATGCCCTTTTCCCATGTAACCTAGAGAGTCCTCCCATAAAAAGATGGCACCTATTTTCCTTCCTTTTGAGTTAGGGCTGATTTTGTGATTTGCTTTGACTAACAGTGGAATCCTGAGCCTTGGCCCCAAGAGGCGAGCATGCTTGCACACTCTTTCTTGGAAACTTGTTGCACCATGTGAACAAGCCTGAGCTGGCCTACTGGATGGTGACAGCATATGGCCCACACGCTCCTGTTGCCCCAGCAAATCTGCCAGCTGACTACAGATATCTGAGGAAGCCCAGTCAGTACTGGCCAGATCAGCCAGAGGTACTCAGCTGACACATTGACTTATAAGATATAATAAAAGATAGTTGTTTTAAGTCAAAAATACTTGGAATAGTTTGTTACACAGCAATAGATAATTAATACACCCGGCCTGGCTAATTTCAGAAAAAATAAATAGCAGATTAGAGTTGTTATTAGCAGCTATGAATAGAGATCTACTAATGTCTCACGTTTTACAGGAGTGCATGTAATGCCTCAGACATCAAAGCCAGTCTCTTTTCATTTTTATAGTATTAAGAGTGATAAAAGGGCAGCTGTCTGAATGAAAAAGGAAAAGGAGGAATAAAGATCAGTTTTGTACCATATTATTGTAAGAAAGAGAGAAATGAATTTGCAATGGTCAGTCTCTATGTAATTTTTTCTCACTGACGTTACAAATAATAATAGAAGCCACATTTCCAGAAATCTCCATTTCACTACAAGTTACAATGTTCTATAGAAAAACCTTCTGAAATTAATCCAATAAAAAGATATTTCTTGAAAGATATTTCCTAATAGACATTTACCTACAGTCTCTTTAAAAGCCAATTTACTAAGAATCCCCAGGGAAAGGAGCTGAACTTTCTCTTCATTTAAATAGAAATATTTGAGTCCATATGGCACTTTGGATTTAAATATCATTGATTTTTCAATGAACAATAACAAGGATGATGTTGCTGAACATTTCTAGATATATATATTTGTTTATATCCATATCTATATGTATAGGTAGATAGATTTTTTCCCCCCTAGGATGCCAAGACAGGACAGAATTAGAGCTGGGAAGTTGTCACTGAGGGGTAAATACTCCTCGAGTTTGAGGATAATTAAAAACTTGAACTTCAGAAAAGATCAAAGTGAATGTTATTTCAGAAGAATTATGAATGAAATGGATATTCCTGATTGATAATGCACTGGGACCCTGGAAAGGTGGCCACCTAGCAGTGGTGCTGACTTGCTACTCTAAAATCAACACTGGGGAAACCGTATGGTAAGATAGAAACGTGAATCTAAGGAACTAACATTAAAAGAATGAGAAATTCTTGGGAAATTAATATTTTCAAGAATGAAACAAAAGATCACCTTGAACTAGTGTGTGCATGTGTGTATGTGTATCTATGTGTGTAGTGCAATGAATTACTTAATATGACCCTTTTAGCCACACATCGTCTTGTAACTCCCACACAGCGATTCGGTGGGACTATGAAAATAAGGTGCTTGTGGCCCACCAAGGGGAATAGACAGCTTGTTAACAATGCAAACATAGGGTGCGCAGAACATTTTAGCAGTGGGATCATGCAAATAAGGTTTATGGAACCTTAAAGGGGTTGGTCAGTTTTACCATCTTGCAAGGCTTAAAATAAGCCATCCCAGAGGTGGGACTGGGGACCCCACTACCACCAAGAAAGAAGATCCAGGAATGGAGTGCATTCTTTGGACTCGGAGCCCCTGCACCGAGAAGCTCCTAGACTCAGGAGACAGAGAGCTGTAACACAGGAGAAGGCATGAGACAGTGAGAAGTAGCACCAGAGAAACAGTCGCAGAACCAGGAGATGAGCACAAGACAGTGCAGTGGGCTTCCCAGCCCACCACGCAAGGTGGCTACAGTGATGGCGACAGCACACGGCCCATACATTCCCATTGACTAGCCAATCTGGCAGCTGACTACAGATACCTGAGGAAGCCCAGATTTAGTCTTGGCCAGATCTGCAGAGGTACCTAGCTAACACATTGACTTGTAAGATGTAATAAAAGGTAGTTGTTTTAAGTAAAACATATTTGGAGTGCTTTGTTATGCAGCAATAGATAATTAATACACCTGGTCTGGCTAATTTTAGAAAAAAAAAAACAACAAACTAGGTTGTTATTAAACCAAAAAAAAAAAAATCCAAACTCATTGCATTCGAGTTGATTCCAACCCATAAGGACCCTAGAGGACAAAATAAAACTGCTCCATAGGGATTCCAAGAAGCGGCTAGTGGATTTGAACTGCTGACCTTCTGACTAACAACCATATTGCTTAACCACTGCACCACCAGAACTCCAATATTGGTATTAGCAGCTATGAATACAGATATACTAAAGTCTTACTGACTCAAGGAGCAGGAGTGTTGTGTGTCTCCAGGCAGGAGGCTTCTGGCAGAGTAGGGTGCCTCTGGGCACTTAGCGGCAGAGCTAAAGAAGCTTTGTAACACTTGCCCAAGCAGGGCAGAGGCCAGGCTGAGGGCCAAGGGCCGAGAAAGGAAGCTTGTCCTCAGGGGGCCACGAGGAGCCCTGCATGACCAAGAGGAGCTAAGAGAGCTGTCCTGCACTGAAGAAGGGAGACTTTGCCTACACGCTTCCTGATCCTGATCCCAAGCTGCAGCCTGTTGATCCTGATTTGTAACCTGGTACTTCCCTAATAAACCCCATAATGGTGAATTTTGTCTGTGAGTTCTGTGGGACAATTGCAATGAATTATTGAACCCAGTGGAGAAGTAGAGAATGCTGTGGAGGGGACAGCTGGTGTCAGAATTGGTTAAAAAAAAAAAAAAAGAAAGTTTGAAGGGCGGCAATATGTTTGAATATGTTTGATCTCCACCTCATAGGAATCAGCCTTGGGCTGATGTTCATCTTAACTCTTTCTTCCCCCTTATGAAGTCAGACAAGAAGTTCTGAAGATGCTTCACCACACCATTTTTACTGTGTGCGTGTGTGTGTGTGTGTAAGATACCAGGGGTGGGGTGAGAATAGTGGCAGAAGCCTATGGCAAAATGACCATACACTACTATGGGAGGAAAGGCTGGAATAGAGTATTTAAATTCTGTTCTTGCTTTTCTCCTATAGTCCCTTGAGACTATAGTCTGTGTCACCCATAGACATCAAGGTTTATAAGCGGAGTCAGGGACATTAGGCAACTTGAAATCCTTTGGAACAAGGAACTAATGAAGACAGGTGCAGGCTGATCTTCCCTACCTTAAGCATACAGTCCATCACTGCCCCTCCCCAAATCCAGAGAGCTAGTGGATTAAAATCCATGGGGTTAACTTCTTCCCAGTACAGCTTCTCCCTGAGAGTTTACATGCAAATCCCTGATCAGATGAGTTGCCTGAAGGAGTGACATAAACAGTAGTAATTCTAAGGAGCTGTGTGGTGCCTGGAGCAATCTGACTCATATAACCAATTACCTACTAGCCATCTCCACCTAATGCTTCATTAGTCACCTCAGTATTCACAGCCCTTAATTAGGATGTATTTTCTTCTTAAAATCTCTCTGTGTTCTTTTTTTTCTTTATTAGTGAATGGCATTATCATCTACACAGATGCAAAAACTTGAAAATTATCCCAGACGCTTATTATATCATTTTTTTTTTTTACTAAATCATGTCAGTTTTACCTATTAAATATCCCATTATTTCCATTCTCACTGCTTGTGCCTTAGATACGCAATTTTAACTTATACGGTGCCATATATAATTTATATACTGCCATATATAATTTTGCTACTAGGCTACTTGCTTTCCCTGGCCCCATTGTCACTATGGTGAGCTTTCTGAAACAAAAATCTTATCACACAGCAGGATAAAACCTTAAAAATCCCCCTACCCATCATATTTCCAGATTTTACATCCAATGATAAATCTATAAGATTTTTTTTTATGGTATGAATCCATATTTTTTAAAGACATCTGGTGGGGGGAAATTACCCATTTCAGTACTTAACCATCTATGCTCTAAAGATGATTTTTTCTTATTAAAATTGTACCCTTTGTAATATTATTTGAAGGCCTCCTTATTGTCTCAATTTATAATGTTAATGATTTTAATTTATCATTTTAAATTATTCATTATGTGACTTAATGATCCTTTGTTAATTTTTCTAATTTATGTATCTCCCTTTCCTCATTTCAAAGGTCAGCCTTGTTCTGAAAAAAAAAAAAAAAAAAAAAAAACCTAAAGAAAAGTTTGAGGAAGAAAATGACTCCAGTTTTATAGATCTTTTCGCCTGTCATTCTCAGTGGTGACTACTTAGCCACTACAAAAACATCCCAAGACCTCTAAATAAAAAAATGCTTTTTCTCTGTCAGGGGAGATGCGATAGAGCAGCAATTTTTTTGTGTTTGTGTTGTCACTCTGTCTTTTCAGTTTTCCTATGGCAATTAAGCGTATTGACACAAGTGCATGTGTATATTAAAGACATGGGATAATCCCACTGGCAGCATAGAAGTAAGGCCTGGCGATCTGCTTCCATAAAGATTATAGACAACCCTCTGGAGCATTTCTACTCAGTAACACCTGGGTTTATTTTTTTTAATTTTTCTATTATAGGTAGGAATATAAATGTACGGTTCTGACTAATTTTGATTCTTCCCAGGGTCTCACAGTGAAAGCTTTAAAAAATTAGTTAGAAGTGCCCTTATAGGCATTTCCTATACAGCGAAACCTGTGGAAGCCAGAACTCCATGGGACTGTCTTGTTGTTTGGTGTCTTGCAAGTTTTTCACCTTTGACAGGGTGCAGACTTATCACTTTTCTATCGCTTGTTTTAAAGGAAAATATTTGAGTTTTCCTTTTCTGACAGGCTTCCACCTTACACAGGTTCTGGCTTTCACAGCTTTTACCATTCTTTAATCTCTCTATCTTACCCTGACATTGAAAGACACATTATCTTTGAGCCTTCCTCTTCCCCTCCTGTCTTTGGAAACCCCATCCGTAACCACAGTAGAATTTTGCCCTCTATATCCATTCTACCGTCACCCCACCTGTATGCCCAAGTTTATAGTGTTTTTCCTGGAGTACACCCTGAGATCCTGCAGGCCAGTCAGTACTAGAAGTCTGTCAGAACTATAGGACATAGAGTGCCTTGGGTGCTCTGGATTCTATGAAGGCTAGGATTGGGTCACTCACCTTGGGTTTTGCTTTCCACATCCCTACTAATGTGAAGTGAAAGCTCATCTAGTTCTTAAGCTATTGAACCAAGTAGATTAAAGACCACCCCCAGGCCAGGCACTAATTTGGGGGCCAGCACAATTGATAACAAAACACATTTCCCTGCCTTCGGCATCAATGAGTTCCTTATTACACACTTGCATGTTTGGTTTCTTTCCTAGTCCTTCTTCAGTTCAAGCAATATAAAAAAGGAAATGTATTACTTAGAATGTCTTTTTCTCTTAAAGTGTTCAGGATTTATCATTCTAGGAAGTGTAAGGGGGAGGGAGAAAGCTTGCACTTGGGAAGAGGAAGAGGTGGGGGTGGTGACATTCCTCAATAAGACAGTCCCTGCAAAGGAAGAGATGGGGGTGGTGACATACCTCAATAAGAAGGTCCCTACATAGTTAAACTTTAAGCCAAGGAAATGATCCTTACAGGAGTCTTTAACTTGATAAAGTTCTTAACTTGATAAAGTCTCTAACTTGATAAGGCCCCTAACTTGGTAATTAAACCTTAAGCCAAGGAAATAGTTTCTATAGGGTTTCCTCTCTTGGGTGTTAAACATTAACAGGGAGAAATAAGAGGCAAGAGGGGTATAAAACCCTAAGAAGGCGACTATCAGGGCACTCAGGTTCTTTCTCTACCTGAGTAGCCTGCTTGAAGCTTCCTAGTCAAGTGTACTTTCATTACTAAGCCTCTGCTAGCTAATAAACCTCTGCTCACTTGGCACTATTTGTCTCAGTGTTTGAATTCTTTCCTACACCGAAGACAAGAACCAAGGCCATTCTCCAGTAACAGAAGGAATCAATTCTTCAACTGTGCTCGATATTTCCTTTGTGGAATTTTGTGATGGGAAAAAGGGGGAAAAGGGCATAGCCAATTCTTATTAATACATGTATTTTTCCCTTCTCTCTCTATGTGTAGGCTGTTATGCCTGCAGTCTGGGCTCTGACTTTCTTTAATCATTAGAGCCCAATATCACAGTATCTAGCTTGCTGAAAGTGAAGAGGACTTGAAGCATTCACTGATGAAGATCAAAGATCACAGCCTTCAGTGTGGATTACACCTCAGCGCAAACAAACAAAAATCCTCACAACTGGACCAATAAGCAGCACCATGATAAACAGAGAAAAGATTGAGGTTGTTAAGGATTTCATTTTACTTGGATCCAAAATCAACACCCACAGAAGCAGCAGTCAAGAAATCAAAAGGCGTATTGCATTGGGAAAATTGGCTCCAAGAGATGTCTTTAAAGTGTTAAAAAGCAAAGATATTACCTTGAGGACCTGACCCAAGCCATGGTGTTTTCAATCACCTCATATGCGTGTGAAAGCTGGACAAGGAATAAGGAAGACCGAAGAAGAATTGACACCTTTGAATTGTGGTGTTGGCAAAGAATATTGAATACCATGGACTGCCAAAAGAACAAACAAATCTGTCTTGGAAAAAGTACAGCCAAAATGCTCCTTGGAAGCAGGGATGGCAAGACCACATCTCACGTAATTTGGACATGTTGTAAGGAGGAATCAGTCCCTGGAGCAGGACACAATGCTTGGTAAAGTAAAGGGTCAGTGAAAAAGAGGAAGTCCCTCAACAAGATGGACTGACACAGTGGCTGCAACAATGCGCTCAAGCATAGCAGTAATTGCGAGGGTGGCGCAGGATTGGGCAGAGCTTTGTTCTGTTGTCCATAGGGTCGCAATGAGTCAGAACCGGCTTGTCAGCACCTAACGACAGCTTAGTGCCTGACATACAACTCCCTAAATATACGGTGATTATGTAAATAAGTGACTAAAAGAAGAAACAGTTCGTGGTGAATGTGTATGTTTGTTGCAGAGAAAGTCTTGACTCTTTAATCCTGGGACATTTTACCTACCACGCTTTTGTATTCTGCCTAGAGAAATGGTTTGGGATTTCATGAAATACAGAGTATCAGAAACTCGCCTTTTTTAATATTATTACAAAACAACATCTTGGCACTAGTGACCTAAAACAATGCCATAAACAATTATAGCTAAGCTAAATTCAAAAGGAGTTTTATAGGAAGAACTTAAAAGAGATTTTGTGCCAGTTGGGTTGCTTGGGAAGCTCCTCTAGGTTTGTATGTAAGGGCTGCAGAGTACTGCTTATTCAACCTGAGGGAGAAGCCAGCAAGCTGTCCAACTCTGATCTCTAATTTTCCTACTGCATTCTCAGCTCTTAAAGCTACAATGACTGAAGAGTCCCCAGATAGTTCCGAGTTTGGCAATTAAATCTAACTTAACTGAAACTCTAACATATTTCTATCTTTCTAAACAAGAGTGTTTTATTTGCATTTATCTTCATTCCTCCATGAGGATTCGTCAGTACAAACTGTTGGCTAACATCATCCTGGGAGTTTTAAGGATGCCCAGCAAAAGACTAACTTCAGATAGCTTATCACCTATATGATAAATAGAAGAAATGAACAAAAGTGATCTGGGATAAAATATATAAGAAAATGCCATTCAGCACTAAGAAAAGCTTTATACTTTCAGTTTAATGGACCAGTAAGGGAGAGGGAAGGAATATCATCCTCAAGCTACACCTGAAAATATGGGTAGGAAGACAGCAGAGGAGAGACAAGGTGTTCATGAAAATGCAGTTCCTGATGTCCTCAACTGCATCGCCCAACCCAAAAATTTTATTTTCAGTCCCACTTCTAATAATACATCAAAAATATTGACACTTAAAGCACGTGAAAATATCTTTGAATTAACCAAGTAATGCACTAAAAAGTGTAAATGAAAAGCATACTAAAATATGGATGCTTCAACACTATTGAGGGTTTTTTGTTTTGGGCACAGTGTAAAACAGAACAAAGTTTGGGTAAACAAAGACATGTACTTTACTATTATACACTCTGACCATGTGCTGACTTTCTAGTGAATCTAGCATTGTTTGTGCATCCATCATAACGATATTTGGGATTAGGTGCTCATGGTCAAACAAACTGACCAGGAAATCCAAGGAGCTCCCCATGTTACCATCCAATATTGTTGAGGTTAGAGGAATGAAGATAACCAGGAAATGTTAAAGTTTATAAAACAAAAGGGAAAACAGCTGTAAAAGATGGAATCCAAATTGACAAATTCGTCCAAGGAGAAAAACAGATGTTGCTCAAATTTATTTCCTGTTTCTTCCTGTCAATGATGTAACTCTCTGAACTCAGACATTAAGCCCAGATGGTTCAGCCAAAAGGAGACCAGTGGCCAAGGACCTTGTTGTAACCAATTTTGGTAAAAATCTATTTTGTTTTTATTATTGTATTCTAGTTCTTCATTTGTATGACTTTGAATTCCTGAACTAAAAAAGAATATTTTAAAAACTTAATCAAAAAGTATTCATATCTGGCCAGATCCAAGCAAGAAATGATTTTAAAAGATTATCAAAATCAAATCCAAACAGAGAGAATTGTTCTTGGCAGGGTTCAAAGGAAAATGAAATCTATGATTAAGACACAATTTGCGTAGCACATTACTTAATCTAATGTTATAACTACCATCCAAATGTATTTGAACAACTGCAGAAATATCTCATCATCTCCAGTTGGAGCAGGTCTCCCAAAGGTTGCTTGCATGTTGTAAGGAATTCCGTTGAATTTTTTACCAATTCACTTGTTCTTATAAATATCACCACTCCCTTAATTCCATTTACCCTAAATTAGAAAGCATAGCAATAAACAAAAAGGTTTGGCCAAAATCTAGAGAACATAGAATGATTGCTCACACTGGGGTATTAAAAGTTGCCAGGTTCAGTTCATACTTTAGTTTGGTATACTGTAAAGCAGATTCTTTTAATGGTTGAAACGAGAAAACAAATTAACTAGCAATGTTTTGTAATTGTGATTTTTTTTATATTTAGAGTTTGTTTATATTTATTGAATTAAACTGCAATTTAAAAATAAGGCTATTTTATAACCTTTTGGTAAAGATCTTTAGCAATGAATATCACAAGTCTTTTTTGAACGTTTCTTTCAATGTGCCTTGTTATTAATTATATTTCTAAAACATGATTTTATGATTCCAATGTTCTAAGAAACTACAGATTTGGACAATTTTTATACAAAGATATTCATAGCATTGTTTATGACTCTAATGGAATTAAAACCACCTAACTGCCCAAGATCTATGGCCATACCACCCTGAAGACACACAATCTCATCTGATCTGGGAAGCTAAGCAGGGTCGACCCTGGTTAGTACTTGGATGGGAGACTGCCTGGGAATACTGGGTGCTGTAGGCTTTGGAAACCCTGGTGGTGTAGTGGTTAAGACTTACAGCTGCTAACCAAGAGGTTGGCAGTCCGAATCTCCCAGGCACTCCTTGGAAACTCTATGGGACAGTCCTACTCTGTCCTATGGGGTTGCTATGAGTTGGAATTGACTTGATGGTAACAGTTTTTTTTTTTTTTTTTTTTAATGTCCCAGGAACTCAGCTCCTAACTGAAAGGTCAGCAAATCAAATTCACTGCCAGCTCCTTGGAGACTCTATGGGTCACTGTGTCCTATAGGGTCACTGTGAGTTGCAATCGACTCAAAGGCAACTGTTTTTTGTTGTTGTTGTTAAGTGCCCCAGAAAAAAGGAAAATAATTACCATTTATTTCTACAATATATATTATGCAGCCATTAAAAATAATTTATAATGACATATAAAAGTAATCATGATACAATGTACAGAGAAAGATAGGATAAAACATTCACTTTGTGTTTCTAAATCATGACTCAAGTATCTTAACCATTTGTTGTCTATAATAGGAAAAATAAAGGCAGTTCAGATACCTCTAGTTTTCATAAGAAGGCAAACTAACACAGCCTGATAACTTCAAGAAGAAAATTTAAATTGTACTATGTAAAACTTGAAAGAAAATAAAGAATAAAAATTTTTAAATATCAAATAATGTGGTGGGAAAAAGCCATAATGTAACAATAATCACAGCAAATGTAAATGGCTCTAAATCTCTACTTAATACAGAAGGACAATTTATTTGTATTAACAAAAAGATATAACAACATGTCTGCAAGAGACATGCTTAAGAAAAGTGAATGCAAAGGATAAGAAAAGAAGTAAATGGAAAAAAATTTACAGTTAAAAAAAAGGAAAAGTTTGAGGCACTAAACTTAATATTTGAGAAAAAAGAAATGCATACCCAAGATTGTAAAAATGATCAAAGAGAGACTTTTTAACCCAGTAAAAGGAAACATAGGGAAAGAAAATATAAGCATGATCATATATGTTTCTGAAAGTGTAGTTGTAATGCATTTAAAACAAAAATTTATAAAATGGAATAAGCATAAAATACCACATGAGCCAGCAATTCTACTTCTAGATATACACCCAATAGACTTAAGAGCAGGGATTCAGACAGACATGTGTATGCCAATGTCCATTGCAGCTGTCATTATTCACAATAACCAAAAAGTAGAAACAACACAAGTGCTAATCAACAGATAAATGCAAAACAAAAAGCAATACAGACACAGAATGGAATATTATTCAGTGTTAAAGATGAATGGAATGTTGTCATACACTGCAAGATAGATGAACCTTGAAAACATTATGTTGAATGAGATGGCAGACACAAAAGAACAAATATCACATGATCACACTTATGTACAATGTCTGAGATTGTCAAATGCATCGAGACAGGTTAGTGGCTGCCAGGAGCTCATTAGAATGAGAGTTGTTGCTGAAGAAGTACTAAGTTCTGTTTGGGATGATGTAAACCTTTTGGAAATGGATAATGATGTTGGTAGCACTGCATGGTGAGGGCAGTTGACATCATTTAATTGTACATTTTTAAAAAATGGTTAAAATGGCAAACTTTCTGATGTATATGTTTTACCATAATAAAATTATTTTTTGTGTGTGTGGAAAATAAGTAAATAATAAAATGGGAGAGAGAAATAAATTGGAGTTAGCAGACAAGGATGCATTTTCTTTTTTAATTTTTTCACTTTTGAGAGCAATATTTTCAAATAATTGCAAAAATGGAGAAATTCAACACAGAATAGTAGTTTTTAAAAATTAGAGATCCAAGAATGAAAAATTAGAATATCTAAAATTAAGAATGAATTGTATTGGATTATTAGCAGATAAATGCAATAGAAGAGAGGATTAGTGAACTCAAAGGAGATAAATAGAAAATATTTAACCTGAACCACAGAGAGAAAAAAGAAATGTGGGCAAAATGAAAACATAACATGGTATGTTATGTTATAGAGGGAGAGGGCTAAGAGTAAGGGGCCGAACCTGTTTTAAGACATGATGACTGAGGATTTTCAAAACCTGAAGGAAGGCATCAACTCATAAATAAAAGTAATTAACAAATGCCCAGAAGTATAAATACAAACAAATTCACACCTATCAGATCAAAATGCTGAAACAGGCAAAAACAAACAAATAAACAAAACCTTTAAAATAACCACAGGGAATAAAAAAGGATGTATGATATTGGAAAGAGAACACCAGAAACTATAGAAGGCAGAAGACAATGGAATGACATCTTTAAAACACTAATATATATATAGATAGATAGATAGATGTTTTCACATAAAACTGGAATGGGACTAGAATGCACAAAGAATACCTATAAATTAATAAGAAAAAAATTAGAAACCTCAAGAAAATATAAAGCATAAGAATGAAAATTCACTAAGGACAAACAAATATATAAAGAGATGCTCAAAACTGTGCATAACGGAGAAATCCTAATTAAAACGACAATGAGCTATTGCTAAATACAAACTAGATTAGCAAAATTCCAAAAACAGCATAATGCCAAATTTTGGAAGAAATGTATAAATAAACTAAATCTCTTTCACTTCTTCAGTGGGCATAAGCAGGTGCGACAACTTTGGAAAATTGCCCCGCAGCACTTAGTTAAAAGTAAATCCTATATATATCTAGTAAAAATACATCCAATATTTCTACCAGGTGTATATACTGTAGAAATTCTTACACAAGCCCACAAGAAATATGTACAAGGATGTTCATTAGTGTAGCATTGAATTAGCTTGGAATTGAAGCATAAAGCCTGGTTTCCATCTCTGGGAGAGCTCTTAGCAAAAGTAGTGGAATCACTTCCTGGTCTAATATGGAAGCAACAGATAGCATATGACCATTGCAATCTGGATAGCTCTTAAAAACAGAAGTTGAGTGACCAAAGTAAGAAATACTATACATATTATGCAAAAATTTTATTTATAATAAAAAATATAAATACAAAGGTATGCCTTAAATACAGCAGTTACTTACCTATGGAGGGTAAAGTGGGAGATGAGTAAAGAAATGGAAGGGATGTATGGGTAATACACTCTTATCTAACGATGGCAGGTGCCATAATCAAGAAATATGCTTAGTTAAATCCTCAGCATCTGAGATCAAAAAATTAAATTAAGAAAAGGATAGGAGAAAAGAAAGAAGGAGTAGAATGGCAGAGGAAGAAGGGAGAGGAAAGGAGAACAAATTGATGTAATTTGTTCTAGAATTTGTCCTAATTTATTTAATAAGATAGCGAAGCTGACACTAGGCCATGGTGTTATAATTAGATAAAGGTTGTTGTTGTTGTTGTTAGGTGCTGGTGAATCTGGTTCCGACTCACAGTGAGCCTATGTACAACAGAACAACACTGTCCGATCCTATGCCATTCTCACAATCATTGCTTTGTTTGAGCCCATTGTTGCAGCCACTGTGCCATTCCACCTCATTGAGGGTCTTCCTCTCTTTTACTGACCCTGTACTTTACCAAGCATAATGTCCTTCTCCAGCAACTAATCCCTCTTGATAACACGTCAAAAGTACATGAGACATAGTCTCACCATCCTCGCTTCTAAGGAGCATTCTGGCTGTACTTCTGCCAAGACAGATTTGTTCCTTCTTCTGGCAGTCCATGGTATATTCAATATTTTTCTCTCACACCATAATTTAAAGGCATCAATCCTTCTTCAATCATCCTCATTCATTGTCTAGCTTTCGTATGCAAATGAGGCAATTGAAAATGCCATGGCTTGGGTCAGGTGGCCCTTAGTCCTCAAAGTGATATCTTTGCTTTTTAACACTTTAAAGAGGTCTTTTGCAGATTTGCCCAATGCAACATGTCATTTGATTTCCTGACCGCTGCTTCCATGGGTGTTGATTGTGGATCCAAGTAAAATGAAATCCTTGACAACTTCAATCTTTTCTCTGTTTAGGAAATTGAAATCTATCCAATTCTGAGAAAAGAAATGTTCAATAGCGTCATCCATATCAAATGAAAGAGTGAGGAAATGATAAAATCCTTCCAGTTTTGGGCTCTAAGCAGAGGTATTCTATACAATATTTTAAAGAGAATTTTAATATCATGAGTAATGCAGGAAATGAATACTTGAAAATCAATACCATAAGTTATTTTATTCACCAGATTGGCAAAAATTACAAAGTTGAATGATATCACTTGGCATAGATATGAAGGAAATGGCATTTACCAGCTGCTGGTAGGAGAGCAAATTTTTACAGCCATGGTCATGTACATAAGCCATACTTCTAAGTTCCATTCTTAAGTGTATCAAAATCTTGTACATGTGTAAAGGGTACAAGTCTGAGGATACCAATCACACCATTGTTTGTCACAGTGCAAAATCAGAAATAATTTAAACATTCATCTGCAGGGAAATGGATAAATAAAACTTCATGCGTTCATTCAAAGGAAATCTGAAAATATTACAATTATCTGTGTGGATTCTTATAATATTGGTGCTTGCTATATTATATTTCAGTTGCATTAAAAAGGAATTTAAATGTCCAAAGTTAAATATTAAGTGAATAAAGCAAAATTCAGAATCACATGTATGGTATGTCAATTATATAAAATCAAAAACACTCCTATAGAACAATACCATACATTACTTAAAGATATTTACATAATTAAGAATGTTTAAAATGTACCGGAAGGATACACACTATGATGGTTTTCCCCAGGAAGAAAGATAAACTAGACTGAAATTTTGAATTAAAAATGATACTTTGGCTACATATGCATTGTTTCATTTTGAGAAGAAAGAAAAAAAACTGGTGGAAAAGATGACAAATTGATAATAATGACCTGGGAAGATGGTAGCAGCAGTGGCAGCAAGTTTTTCAGTCTCTCTGATTCCCCACATAACAACCAAGAGAGCAACTACATAGTAATATTAAAGCTGGTGAAAACCGTTCACAGTAAAATTAGAAGGAAAGGTATTTCCACGAACCTGCAAATTATAAGAATGTGGGGGATGAGCCACCAACAGCCCAAACCCTTCATGGTATCATAATCATGGGCAAGGCTAGACTATAGTGTCTAGGGGCATAAATGAATGATGTAACTATAAAAAGAACATCACAAGGAAGTGATTTAATGCCAAGATAGTGATTATTTGTGGTAGGAGGGAAGACATTGTGATTATAATGAGAAATACGAAAGGGTTTCTTGGGAGGCTGGCAACATTCTATTTCCTGACCTGGGTGGTTTTTGCCTCATAATAATTTCAAAAATCGACAATTGGTATTGTGTATGGATAGTTGTAATACTGGTGCTAGCTATATTGCCCTTCTTTTACATTAAAATTATTCCCCCAAATACAAGCAAATATGGTAGAGTATCAATGCCAACACACCAAGAAGCTGACATAGATTTTTTTTCCTTAAAGCCCCAAACTATAAACCAAAAAACCCACTTACCCATTTCCCTAAGGCTCTGAGCTTCTTTGACAGTTTTATTGTACCTGATCATAAGTAATATAGAAAAAAAAAAAGACAGAGTACTATATATAAAATATAGTGCTGGAATTCCCAATACATTTTAAACTAAAATATTAGTATTATAATATCATTCACAGATAGATGATAGATAGAAGACACCATCCAGAGACTTGTTAATACCAAGCATTAAGTGTTTTTATAACAGTGATAGATTTTATGTTAACCTATCAAAACCTTTTTTCCATGTCCCAATAATGATAATAAAACTTACACTAATGTGTTCATTAAGTGTTATAGTTTACAAATTAATTTCAAATATATTATTATATTTTATCTTCTCAATACCTCTAAAAATTAATTCAGATTCATTTAATATTTATTTTTCACTCTTTAATCCAAAAGGGCTAATTAACTTGCCCAAGGTTACACAGTAAGTGGAAGAAATAAAATTCAAACTTGTGTCATATTCCTCTAAGTCTAGTGTTTTTGCCACTCATCTTAAAATATTGATTTTCTGGCTTTGGAGCCTAGCCCAGCATATTTGGCAGTTAAACCCATGGGTTTAACCTTATTAGCTTAATGTTCTCACTGTGTTAATTACACTAAGAGACAAGCATGATCAGACTTTCAATTCTACCTTTAAAACATAAGGAATCTTCAGAAATTCTGTCTTCTGCTCTCAAATGCATCAAAGATTATTAGGGAACTGAAGGAGATTAAAGTAGCAAGAGGAATGGAAGGCTTATTTCACTTTTCAGCTACTAACAAACTTCACAAAGCCTGAAGTAATTTCAGAAAGCAGATATCATTAAAAACCCTAGAATTGCTGATTAGTTGCAATTACAATATTAATAAGAACATCTCCATAGATGATGAAAATTCTTTTGGCTAGAAATAAAATTTTTAAGTGTTCCAGATTCCAGTAGCCTGCCATGCAACTTCTGGGTGCTTAATATTGACCAGCTGACTCCAAACATATAGTAAGGGACCTTATCATAACATTGTAACAGATGTCCAATAGTTGGCATCAGTTATGATACTTCAGTTTGTAAGCCCTCTTAATTTTAACTTCTTTCTTTTTAAAAAACATCTATCAGCCATCAACTATTTCTTGTATGACTTTGAAGACTATTACTGGATTATTTCTACAAAGATTCACAAAGCAAACATTCCTGCATACCTATTGATTCCTCACAAGGAGCTCTGGGCAACAAATCAATTTAATTATTTTTTTTATTGATCTGCTAAAAGTGCCAGACATTGAAATAGGTACTACATATACAAAAAATAAGAACTAAATGAGGTCCTTTGTCCTCAATTAGCTCACAATTTAGGAAAAAGGAAATGCTGGAAAATAATCATAATATAATATAAGTACATTTTTATCTACCTTTAAAAATATAGTATTTCCTCTACACCTTCTTGCAACGCATAGTCCTGCAAGGATCCAAACTCTCTGAGGACATATTTGAGGGTGTGATTAATTTTGCACTGGGCAGGGGAAGTTAGAAAAGTTGTTCTAAAAATTGAAACTTTCAGCTGACTCCAGAATTTTATGTTAGCTCTCATAAACAACTTAAAACCTACATTGCCTAATGGCAACTGCAAATATTTGATGTTTTTTGAAACAGATTATTTTATTTCAATTCTATTTATACATTGACTCATTTAGAGTTCTTAGGTTGCAAATAACAGAAATTAATTTACAGTAAATTAGGCAAAAGAAAATGAATTAATTTGCAGAGATATGATAACACTGAATTCCATTTATTGAGCACCTATCTTGTACTTTATTTTATCTTGTACTATGTACTTTGCTAAGCACTCACATGCATTACTTTATTTAATTATCATAATGTCCCATGAGGCAGGTACTGTTATCATCCCTATTCTATGAAATAGGAAAAATGAGGTTTAAATGCATTAATAAAACAATCGTCAGAAGAGCTGCCTTTCCTCTGACATCATTGGGGCATAAAATCAAAGTGCTCTGTCCACTTGAGTGCTTTTTTAGACATTCTTATCCCAACTGAGACTCTACATACCAATATTAAAAAGAGGAAATTTAGAAAGAGGAAGAATAACCTAAAAAGGAAATTGGAATTTGCTTCTCATTCTAAGATGCTCTATAGGAAATAGTCTATGTTAACCAAGGACTAGTATTTTCAACCAGAATTTGTCAGATTCATGACTAGAAATAGTATCGGGATTGACAGTAGAAATTATTTCCTTGTAGGAATAAGTAACATCAAGAAATAGTACTGAGATCTTGAGAAAATTTTAAGTTCAATTTCTATCACCTGTTTAGAGATTTCTATATGACTACATACTCCAGCGTTTTTCTATTACTAAAAAATAAGATTATGGATTATGTATCACTTTGTTAAAATAATGGAATCCAATGAATCACGTTTCTCACTATTCATATTCTTGTGTGGTCCTCTCCCACAAGGGTTTGGCCAGGTAACTTGTTTTCACCAATGGGAAAAGTGCTTGGACGTTGGGGCTTGCCTCATGAAACATTGATGCCACTATGTGCATTCCAGACCTCTGGAGGATAAAAAACCATATGGAAAGAGAGGCAGCCATCATAAATGTCTCAAACAAGCTGAGGTCCTAATAGATCCTCTAGTTAAATGTATCTACATGAGTGAGCCCAGGGTAAAGCTGCAGAAGAACTACCAAGCCAACTGATACAATTGTGAGAAATAATCATTTATTGTTGCTTTAAGTCAGAAATAGGTAATTTCTGAATCATTTACCTATTTCTGACTTAAAGCAACAATAAATTATTTCAGCATGGTTGCTGAAATACAAACCTAAAAGTTGTGGTATTGACTTTGGGACTGGGCAGTGTTTGGATCCCTGAGGGGTGGTGACAAAACTGCTATTGGAGTCTGGAAAGATGGCGACATATGTTTTGTAGTATTAAAGAAATGGCAAGAACTGTTGCCTGCAGCATTTTGGGAGGTAGAAAATGTGCCTCATGATTCAGTAGTGACCTTGTAGCAGAATATTAAAAGTGTCAGTTGCCTTCTTTCAGCTGGGAATGATACAGTCAGGGGAGAGAAAGAGGAGAAACAAAGAAAACTTCACGTTGCAAGGTCAATTTAGGGAAAATATAAAGGATTCAGAACTTGGATTGGAAAATTATGCTGTATTAGAGTTTTAGTCTCTCCAGCCAGCAGAAGATTCTCAAATAAAAAAATGCGTTCAAGGATAAGATTAAATCAAATGTGTAACTGTAAGACTTTTTGTTAATACCTAAAAACAATTTAAGTGTCTAGTAGATAACGCTTATCTAGACAAAAGGGATTCTAAGAATCTTACAGACATTTTCTCACAGCTGCCACATGTGGAGTCCAATGAAGAAAGAGAGGTTTGCCCTTAAAAATAATTACAGATGTGGCATTGGGGACATGGAATGAACTCCAATCAGACTTACATATATATCACAAAGTTCTTAAGGGAATTTATCAGTTTGGACTAAAAGGGATACAGATAGTTTGAAAGGAAAAGAAGCCTCTGGTTCCCCAAATTACTAAGGGCAATAGGCTAAGAAAGCTGTTGTTGTTGTTGTTAGGTGCCATCGAGTCGGTTCCAACTCGTAGTGACCCTATGCACAACAGAACAAAACACTGCCCAGTCCTGTGCCATCTTCACAATTGTTATGCTTGAGCCCATTGTTGCAGCCACTGTGTCAATCCACCTCATTGAGGGTCTTCCTCTTTTCTGCTGACCCTCTACTTTACCAAGCATGATGTCCTTCTGCAGGAACTGATCCTCCTGATAATGTATGTGAGATGAAGTCTCACCACACTTGCTTCCAAGGAGCACTCTGGTTGTACTTTCTCCGAGACAGATTTGTTCGTTCTTTTGGCAGTCCATGGTATGTTCAATATTCTTCTCCAACACCACAATTCAAAGGCATCAATTCTTCAGTCTTCTTTATTCCTTGTCCAGCTTTCACATGCATGTGAGGTGATTGAAAACACCAGGGCTTGGGTCAGGTGCACCTTAGTCCTAAAGGCGAACTCTTTGCTTTTTAACACTTTAAAGAGATCTCTTGCAGCCAATTTGCCCAACGCAATGCACTTTTGATTTCTTGACTGATGCTTCCTTGGGTGTTGACTGTGGACCAAGGTAGATGAAATCCTTTACAATCTCAATCTTTTCTCCATTTGTCATGATGTTGCTTACTGGTCGAGTTGTGAGGATTTTTATTTTTCCTTATGTTAAGGTGTAATCCACACTGAAAGCTGAGGTCTTTGATCTTCATCAGTAAGTACTTCAAGCCCTCTTCATTTTCAGCAAGGAAGTTTGTGTCCTCTGCATAATACAGGTTGTTAATGAGTCTTCCTCCAATCCTGATGCCCTGTTCTTCTTCATATAGTCTAGCTTCTCAGATTATTTGCTCAGCACACAGATTGAATATGTACAGTGAAAGTATACAACCCTGACATATATCTTTCCTGACTTTAAGCCATGAAGTATCACCTTGTTCTGTTGGAACAACTGCCTCTTGGTCCATGGACAGATTCCTCATGAGCACAATTAAGTGTTCCAGAACTCCCATTCTCCACAATGTTATTCACAATTTGTTATGATCCACACAACTGAATGCCTTAGCATAGTCGATAAAACACAGGTAAACATCTTTCTAGTATTCTCTGCTTTCAACCAGAATCCATCTGACATCAGCAATGATATCCCTGGTTTCACATTCTGTTCTAAATTTGGCTTGAACTTCTAGCAGTTCTGTGTTGATATACTGTGGACATATATACTTTTTTATATAAGAAAGCTACTCAGCTGCAAACACATGCCATTTCTTATGAAATAAGAAAGATTTCTCATAGGCCAGAACTAAGTTCTCAAAGAACAAAGTTAGAGCCACAGAGAACATGAATTAGAGAATGACTTCCAGGGAACAAAGTTGTACCCTAATCAAGGAACACCCGTGCCTCCTGTGTGGGAAGCCCTGCTAATTTGTGCCTGGCTGGCTTTTAGAATTGTTATGGTCCAATGGTTTTTATGTGCTTCGTTTTCTTCCCATTTTTGAACAGTTCTCTCTGTTGCTGTTACCTCTCTCTGTTTCACTGCTATGTGTTGAATATATGAGGAGCAAATAACTTGTTTCTTTAGATCATGAGTATTTGGATCATGAGGAGCTTTATCCAAAGAAACTCATCCATAACCAGACCTGGTTTTGTTTATGAGATCATGTACTTCTTAATGGATACAGTGATTGGATGGAGCTCTGAGGGGTTAGAAGATGATAAGTGTATTTTGCATGTGGGAAGACATGAATCATTTAGGCCAGAGGTTGGACTGTAGTAGATTATTACCAAATGGAACTCAGTAAATCACAAGTTCCTGTAACCACATTCTTATAAAATCCCCTTCCTCATGAGATTAACCATGTGATTTGCTTTCGCCAATGAGACATTAACTAATGTAATGGAAGCTGAAGCTTGATGTGCATTTGTGAATTGGGACTTGTACTCTTAGATCATTGCTGCCGGCATGTGAAGAAGTCTAGTCTCACCTCTTGGAGTCGAAAGACCACATGTAAAGCAGTACTGAGCCATTTTACCTCTCTCAGCTAAGTCTAATCCCCAGTTAATTCTTCAGCTGGGTGTAGCTGCGTGAGTGAGTCCAAGTGAAAGAATTACCAAGCTACAGATTAGGGACCAGTGTCAATTTTTCTGTAGCCCTTACTATGTCTAATCAATGCTGAGAAGTAATCATTCAATAAGTACTGGATGGCTAATCGGCCAGTGGGAAAAGCACCTGAACTTTGGAGCTTGCCCTCATGGGACACGGTGCCCTCACAGTAACGCCACCCTCTGAGGAAGAATATTCTAGACCTCTGGAGGACTGATTCTTCTGTATTCATTGTTTTTCCTTCAGAGATACTTTAGTTTTCAATAGTTTATATAATCATAAATATATAACATATCAAAATATTTTTAGAGAATAAGAGTTTTGTTCGTTATCCATCATTCTTTGGTACCACCAATACAGACATTTAATTTTGAGTATTGATCATATCTCCCATTTTTTTAGTGTATTATAATATAGAAATAGGGGAAATTTTTCAAGAATATTACAGCTTAAATCAAGTCTAAAATCACTGAAATATGCATGTTATGAATTGAATTGTGTCCCCCAAAAATGTGTGTCAACTTAGCTAGTCCATGATTCCCAGTATTGTGTGATTGTCCACCATTTTGTCATCTGATGTGATTTTCCTATGTTGTAAATCCTACCTCTATGATGTTGATGAAGTGGGATTAGTGGCAGTTATGTTAATGTGTCAGTACTCAATCTACAAGTTTAGGTCATATCTTAAGCCAATGTCTTTTGTGATATAAAAGAGAGAAGCAAGCAGAGGAACAGGCGGACCTCATACCACCAAGGAAGAAGCACTGAGAGCATAGCATGTCCTTTGGACACAGGGTCCCTGCCCTGAGAAGCTCCTAGACCAGGAGAATGGTGACAAGGAACTTCCTCCAGAGCCAACAGAGAGAAAAAAACATCTCCTGGAGCTGGTGCCCTGCATTTGGACTCCCAGCCTCCCAGGCTGTAAAAGAATAAATTTCTCTTTATTAAGTGCATCCTTTTGTGGTATTTCTGTTATAGCAGTACTAGAAAACTAAGACAATGCATATTCATGTTTGATGTTTGGGATTTGGCTTGAATGTCTGAATTTGTCTTGAATAATGCTCAGCTTAACTAAAGGGTAAAAAAAATGCATATTCATGTTTGATGCTTGGGATTTGGCTTGAATGTCTGAATTTGTCTTGAATAATGCTCAGCTTAACTAAAGGGTAGACAGAGGGAAATGAGAAAAACCCCAGAAGAAATTGCCAGAGACTTCTACTATTCTTGCCAGATTTCAGGTTTTCTTGAATAAATGATCCTCAATATACTGAACGCCTTTGGTCAATTTTCACAACCTGAAATTTGTTTTTAACAATTTTCCCCAGTCTTACTGCTTTTTAGCAAGAGGTTTTGCTGAGTTCTTCACTTAGTCACTCTGGAAATCTTGCTCCATCATTACTTCTACTTTAATAGTCCTTATTTATAATTTTGTTACTAGTTTCTAGGCAGTCTGTCACTATTCACTTAGATATATGTATATATATTACAGTGTATATTATTTTTTCATCACCCTTTCCTTTCTCCATCTTCCTCTATCTTTAGGTTACTTTTCTGCTTCACTTGTGTCTTAGTTATCTAGTGCTGCTATAACAGAAATACCACAAGTTGATGGCTTTAACAAACAGAAATGTATTCCCTTTTTAAACTTCAGGCAGCTAAAATCCAAATTCAGGATGCCAGCTTTAGGGGAAGGCCTTGGTGATCTTCATGTGGCTTGGCATGTGTCTTCTTCCATTCTGCTTTTTGCTTGCTTCTTTAATCTCTTTTATATCTCAAAAAAGATTGACTCAAGACATGCAGTACACTAATCCTGTCTCATTAACATAACAAAGACAACCCAGCTCATGAATCGGTATACAATCACACATCAAGTCATTTCCCCTTCCAAGCAAAGTTTAACGACCAGGTGTACTGCTCAAAGTTCTGCCCATTAAGAGGGTTTCCTTTCACAGCTGCCCTTTAGGAAGAATCCAGAAAGGGGCTATAGGGCTGCCACTGTCCACCTTTGAGTGGTGCCTTCATATTGCACAGAACCCTCGGTAAACCAGGCCCAAGTTTTCTCTTCCTTAGTCAACTGAACATAAGAAGCTCGCCATGAGGCCATAGGTACAGACAGAGAGAGGGAAGGTAATGTGACAGGAGGGGAGACTATGGGCCACTTCTTCATGCAACATACTTGTGCCTTCAGGTCCTGCTCAGGCACGACCTCATATATACGACTTCCATTTAATGATTGAATGCTGCTGTGCACTTCTAACTTCATGGCTCTGTGAGTCAGACAACATTCAATTCATGACGGCCAACTCAGGCAACAAGGTGACTTAGTGGCCCATAGCTAAGCATTCAGTCTCTACTAAGCCTAGTAACAAGCCAAACATTATTTCTCAAAAGGAGAGTAGTTATCTTCAGAGAATGGCAGGACTTTGCTCCAAAATCCTAAGGGTCTGTGCTGTGACTCATCATTAGGGGCCTGCCAAGGACTTCAAACAGCATCTCTATGTGTCACTGACACTTCAAGGCACTATTGGATAAGCCGGATCATATGGCCCAAGTGGCAGAGCAACTTGCATGGGCAGCCTGAACCTGTTACAGAGCCTTCTCTTGTTCTGGACTCCACTCAAAACTAGCAGCTTATAAGTCACCTGATAAATAGGCCGGAGTAACACACCCAAATGAAGAATATGTTGCCTCCAAAACCCAATGAATCCAACCAGTCATTGAGCACTCTTTTTAATTGTGGGAGATGCCAGATGCAATAACTTATCCTTCACTTTAGAAGGAATATCTCAACATACCCGACACCACTGGGACCCTGGAAATTTCACTGAGGTGGAAAGCGCTTGAATTTTTTTCAGATTAATTTCCCATCCTCTAGCGTGCAAATGCTTTACCCATAAGTTCAGAGTCATTGACATTTCTTCCTTACTATGTTCTTTCAGCATAATGTCATCAATGTAATGGATTTGTGTAATGTCTTATGAAGGGAAAGTCGACCTAGGTCCCTTTGGACTAAATTGTGACATAGGCCTGGAGACTTGATATACCTCTAGGTAGGAAAGTGAAAATGTGTTGCTAGCCTCATTAGCTGAAGTCAAACTGCTTCTGGTAGTCCTTCAAAACAGGTATGGAGAAGAAAGGCATTAGCCAGACCAATAGCTGCATATCAGGTAAACAAACAAACAAAAAACTCAAAACCACTGCCGTTGAGTAGATTCTGACTCATGGGGACACTATAGGGTTTCCAAGGCTGTAAATGTCTACAGAAGCAGACTGATACATTTTTCTCCTGCAGAGCCACTGGTGGTTTTGAACCACCAACCTTTCAGTTAGCAGTCGATAGTTTTAACCACTGCACCATCAGTGCTCCAGGAGATGTACTAATTTGCTCAAGAAATGAAACCACATCTGGAAGAGCAGCTGCAATTGGAGTCACCACCTGGTTAAGTTTTCGATAATCCACTGTCATTCTTCAAGATCCATCTGTTTTTTGCACAGGGCAAATAGGTGAGTTGAGTGGGGATGTGGTGGGACTCACCACCTCTGCATTCTTCAAGTCTTTGATGGTGGCAGTAATCTCTGCAATCCCTCCAGGAATGTGGTACTGCTTTTGGTTTACTATTTTCCTAGGTAGAGGCAGTTCTAATTGATTCCACTTGGCTTTTCTACCATAATAGCCCTTACTGCATGTGTGAGGAATCCACTGTGGAGGTTCTGTCAGTCGCTAAGTATGTCTATTCCAATTATGCGTTCTGGAACTGGGGTAATCACTACAGAATGGGTTCGGGGACCCACTAGACGCACTGTGAGACAGACATGAGCTAACACTCTATTAATAACCTGACCTCCATGCACCCCCACTGTGACTTGTGGGCCACAGTGACGTTTTGGGTCTCCTGGAATTAATGTCAGTTCAGAGCCAGTATCCAGTAATCGCCAAAAAGACTGATTATGTCATTTTCCCCAGTGAATAGTCATTCTCATAAAAGGCTGTAGATCCTTTTGGGGAAGGCTGAGGAAAGATTAATAGTATAAATTTTGGCAGTGCATTAAGGTCCTTCCTCAAGTGGACCCAGCCTCCCCTTTATTCAAGAGGATCCGTGGGTCTATAAACTGACTCAAGTCTGGGAATTGACGAAGGGGCTCTGACTTTCTATTCCGGCGATTCAAGTTAGACTCTTGTTCACTTGACCTAGAATTCTTCCGATTGTACAAATCAAGTAAATATTTAGTACATCTCCTATCTATTTCCCTCCTAGGGACACCATGACTAAGTAGCCAATGCCAGAATTCCATAAAAGTCAGACTATTCTGATTACTGCTTTGACTCTTCTGTTCATTACAGTAACCACACCTACCTTTTCTTTGTAGATTAAGTGCCGTGAGTAAGTGCCGCTACATAGCCCCTACCACAATGGGGTCCAATCAGCCTCATTGTATTTAGGAGTCTTAAGTCGGGGAAGTTCCCATTGTCAAATCTGATTTACATAAACTAGCAGTCACTCCAGTCTAAGGATGCTAGGGCTCCCTTCACAAGTTTGTTCCTCACCATTGTAGTAAAATGTGTGTCCTCTGGGAACTCCAAGTGTGGGTCTATGGGTCCAGCCTGATAAATCCACTCTAACATGCCAATTTCCCTAAGCCTTTGGATACCTTCTTTTACAGTACACCATGGCAGGTCTGGTACTTTAACTTGATTTAGTGTAGGCCACCACATAACCCATGCTTCAGCAACTCAAGCCAATAAGCTATTAGATCCTTCCCTACCTTCACGAGCCGAAACATTGAATGAAATATTACTGACATGGGCTTAGTGGGCCCATATCAATAAACTCAGATTGATCCATCTTTATGTTCCTCGCATCATTATGTGGTGCCATTAATAGCCATTCACACACATATTACCCAGATTTTTGTTTGTACATACAAGAAAAGTCAAGCAGTTTTTTTGGAGCGTAGCATACCTCCTCCTGGGTCACACTTTGTATTTCACCTTTTAGGGCTCCCTGGGACTTAAGTCTAGTTATAGATTTAGAAGCAAAAATGAGTGGCAGGATGTGTTTTGAGAACATTCAGCAATGTCTTCTAAAGCATCTACTCCAGACAACAACTCAGGCAATATCTCAAACAAAGGCTCTTCAGACACAGCTGGGTTAATCTCATCAGATAGGGGTGGAGGAGCTAATGGTTTGGTTGGCAGGAGTGATTCAATGGAATTTACGGGTTCAGTGTCCCCATTTTCCTGATTATCTGGCCATATATCCCCATCTCACGTTTCAGTATCCCATTTCTTCCCAATCAATGCCCTCACTTCAGACACCATTGAAGGTTGAGAATTCAGTTGGCCTTGTAATTCAGCCACTCTTACAATAAGACTCTGGGTTTGGATTTTGGCAATATCAGCTTTGTTACTACAAGAAATAAGGCTTTTTTCAGGGCAAAAATGGCAAGTTTTAGGTTGGTTATACGGTGCTTCAGGTTTGACTTTGAAGCCCTGAGTTCTTCTCTTTCTTTCACCACTTTGTCTAGTGAAAGTAGGACCAACTAACCACCTTCCTTATACTTCTCA
Source organism: Loxodonta africana (assembly GCF_030014295.1). Taxonomy (NCBI): domain Eukaryota; kingdom Metazoa; phylum Chordata; class Mammalia; order Proboscidea; family Elephantidae; genus Loxodonta; species Loxodonta africana. The sequence goes on along the minus strand of NC_087343.1, from coordinate 104,978,290 downwards.
TTTTGATAAAATTGTAGAAAGGTATCAAACATGCGATCACCAAGAGCTTCATCTCTCACCAATGCTTGATTTATTGGTGGTAATATTTTGCGTATTTCTATTGCCACCTCAAGCCATGGATTAGCAATGCCTTCTTTACTCCTGGAAACAGGGTCATCAACATCTTTAAGATTAACCAGACTTGAGAACTAATTTAAAAAATTCATCCTTACAATTTTGTTTTTCTAGAACCACTTTTAGTACCAAATGTCTTAGGCTGGGTTCTCTAAAGAAGCAAAACCAGTGAAGCGTGTGTATGTGTACATATATATATATAATATATATATATATATATATACACATATATATGTGTATATATATATGGGTCTGAACTGACTTGACAGCAAATATATATACATACATACATAGAGAGAGAGAGAGAGAGATTTATGTCAAGGAAATGGCTCTTGTAGTTGTAGAGGCTGGAAAGTCCTATGTCCATGGGTCAGGTGTCAGGCTGGAGGCTTCTCCTGACTCAACGTGGCTGCAGGGGCTGACAAACCCAATATTGGCAGGTCAGACAGAAGACCACTGGCTCACGGGTTACAGAGGCTGATGAATCCAAGATGGGCAAGTAAGATGGCAGGCTGCTAACTTAAGTCCCGAGAACTGGAGCTCAGATGATGATGATCGCAATGCAGGATCCAGAGCAGAGAAAAAGCCAACAAGCTTTGCTAGAAAGTCCACATATTTTGGATGCAGTCCATACCCCCAAGGAAACTTCCATTCAACTGATTGGTTGTTCTTAGAAGATCTCATCATGGAGATTACATTATATCAGATCTAATCACAGAAGTGATTATATGACTTTATAACTGCTAAACTATATCATAACTGCCAAACCACTGAGAATCATGGCCCAGCCAAGATGAAACACAGCCTTAACCATCACACACAGTGTGGAGGTGGGGGTGCTGTATGCCTGGTCACCTGCAAGAGTTACAAATTTGAATCCTGACGGGGCTGGGCTGGCAACCTAAATATGTGAGCTGGGCAGGGTTTAGCACAACAGGATATGGTGTGGCTGTGCCAAACAAGAAAGTGCATGCCCAGCATCTTAGTCATCTAGTGCTGCTATAACCTAAATATCACGAGTGGATGGTTTTAACAAACAGAAATTTATTCTCTCACAGTCTAAGAGGCTAGAAATCCAAATTCAGGGCACCAGCTCCAGGGGAAGACTTTCTCTCTCTGTTGGCTCTGGAGGAAAGCCCTTGTCATCAATCTTCCCCTGGTCTGGGAGCTTCTTAGCACAGGAACCCTGGGTCCAAAGAACACACTCTGTTCCTGGCACTAGTTTCTTGGTGGTATGTCTCTCTGCTTGCTTCTCTTTTATATCTCAAAAAAGATTGGCTTAAGACACAATCTAATCTTGTAGATTGGGCTCTTTCTCATTAACATAGAGGTAGGATTTACTACACATAGGAAAATCACATCAGATGACAAAATGGTGGACAACTGCACAATGCTGGGAATCATGGCCTATCCAAGTTGACAGATTTTTGGGGGGAACACAGTTCAATCCGTGACACCCAGTAAAGGAAATCAAAGGCACATCACTCCTAATTTATAATTCCTTAAGGGATGTAGTTCCTGACTTAGTTCCATTAGAAAACGGTAAGTCAGCTGGCCTGATATTTCTGTTGTGGTTTTATTATTTCCTAAGAAAAATTTAAATTTGGCAGAGGGAGTGGATGCGAGATTATTGAGATATAATAATGCATGTCTCCTAAAAGAGTTGATATTCCTGCTTCTGTACTTAATATTCTAACAAATGAGTCACTTAGGTACTTTTACAGTCTTCCCTTTTGTTCTAAAAATGAATTCAGTGCTTTGGCTTCATCACACATTTGAAATTTTAACTCCTAGCAATCTTCAACTGTGATTTTGCTTGTATGCAACATCGATCCATATAGGTAGAGATTCCTGGAAGTGACCCATAGATCTCTCGCCGTATGGTTTGCACGTGCATTTGCTGCATGCATGGTCATTCAAGGGCGTGAGAAAACATATGCAAACACTGTTGGGCATAGACATTTAGCTGTTTGTTTGGATGTTGACCTTTAAATGCTTAACACCTGTAGTATACAGGATGTGATCGCATCTGACAAAACTACAAAATCGTTATTGTAAATGTAAGTGGAAATGGTCATCTCTGGAAAGGGAAAGAAATCTCATCCTCTCTGCACAAGAAATAGTCTTAAGCAGGCAAATTTGAAATGGAAATATTTGTCCCTCTTAATGTTTGTTTGATTTTTCAAAGTAGACAAAATTGTTGACTTAAATCACTATCAGATATAAAATGTTAATTATCCTGAAACTTTGACAATATAAACTGTAAATAAATAACATAATGTTTAAAGATTGAGTTTTGTACAAAAAATTAAAATAAATGCTGACAATTTTCAATTTTCCGTATTAAGGTTATAAAAATTTTAAAGTATGTATTATCGTAAATTTATAAATATAATATTTTATTCTGAAGCAGCCCAGTCAACGGCAATTAGTTGTATACATAATACTACAGCTATAATTGTAATAATTAAAATTTTAATTAAAATTGCTGAGCCAGCTGATCAAAGCATTTTAAATCTCTGAGCCCTTATTTACCTACAAAAATGTGTTCAATAGTACCTGTCTCACAGGTTGCTATTAGGATCAAATGAGATGATGTAAATCAATAAAAAAAAAAAAAAAAATTTTTTTTTTTAAATCAATAGGTTTTGTAAATTATGAAGTATTATCTAACAGCTGGTGGTGTAAATGGTTAAATACTAAGGCTGCTGATCAAATGACCAGTGGTTTGAACTTACCCAGCCACTCTACAGGAAAAAGACCTGGTGATTTGCCAAGAAAACCTTCTGGGCCAGTTCTGCTGTGTCACATGGGGTCACTATGAGTCAAAGTCAACTTGCCGGCATCTAACAACAACTAACAGCTAGCTGCAAGTGTAGCTAGATCAACCTAGTTCTATGACTGCCTCTTGATTTATGTATAGGTTTCTCATGAGCACAATTATTCCCATTCTTCTCAATTTTATCCATAATTTGTTAGCGTACACACAGTCGAAGGCCTTTGCATAGTCAATAAAACACACGTAAACGTCTTTCTGGTATTCTCTGCTTTCAGCCAGGATCCATCTGACATCAGCAATGATATCCTTCATTCAATGTCCTCTTCTCAGTCTGGCTTCCATTTCTGGCAATTCCCTGTCAATACACTGCTGCAACAGCTTTTGGATGATGTTCAGCAAAATTTTACTTGGGTGTGATACTAATGATATTGTTTAATAATTTCCAAATTCGGTTAGATCACCTTCTTTTAAGGTAGACATAAATATGGATTTCCTCCACTTGGTTGGGCAGGTATCTGTCTTCCAAATTTCTTGGCATAGACAAGTGAGTACTTCCACTGCTGCATCCATTTGTTGAAACATTTCAAGTGGTATTCCATCAACTCCTGAAGCCTTGTTTTTTGCCCATGTCTTTGTGCAGCTTCGACATCTTCCTTCGGTACCATTGGTTCTGGATCATGTGCTACCTACTGAAATGGTACAATGACTTTTTGGTACAATAACTCTGTGTATTCCTTCCATCTTCTTTTAGAACTCTTCAATAATGCAACTGGAGCCTTGATTTTTTTTTTTTTTCTTTCCCCCTTCAATTTTTTCAGCTTGAGAAATGCCAAGTGTGTTCTTCTCTTTTGGTTTTCTAACTCCAGGTCTTTGCACATGTCATTATAATTAAAGTACTTTGTCTTCTTGAGCCGCCCTTTGAAATCTGTTCAACTCTTTGACTTCATCATTTCTTTCATTGGCTTTAGCTGCTCTCTGTTCAAGAGCAACTTTCAGAGTCTCTTCTGACATCCATTTTGTTTTTTTCTTTCTTTTCTATCTTTTTAATGACCTCTTGCTTTCTTCATGGATGATGTCCTTCATGTCATTCACAATTCATCTGGTCTTCAATCATTAGTGTTCAATGCATCAAATCTATTCTTGAGATGGTCTTTAAATATAGATGGGATATATTAAAGGTCATACTTTGGCTCTTCTAGACTAATTCTAATTTTCTTCAGCTTCAACTTGAACTTGCATACGAGCAATTGATAGTCTGTTCTGCAGTCAGCCCCTGACCTTGTTCTGACTGATGATATTGAGCTTTCCATCATCTCTTCCCACACATGTAGTCTATTTAATTCCTGTGTACTCCATCTCGCGAGCTACACATGCATAGTTGCTGCTTGTGTTGTTAAGAAAAAGTTATTTGCAATGAAGAAGTCTGTCTTGCAAAATTCTATCATGCCATCTTCAGTATCATTTCTGTCACCAAGGCCGTATTATCCAACTACCAATCCTTCTTCTTTGTTTCCAACTTTCACATTCCAATCACCAATAATTATCAGTGCATCCTGATTGCATGTTTGATCAATTTCAGACTGCAGAAGTTGGTAAAAATCTTCAATTTTTTCATCTTTGGCCTTAGTGGTTGGTTAAGATTCAATAATAGTCCTATTAACTGGTCTTCCTTGTAGGTGTGTGGATATTATCCTATCACTGATAGCCGTGTACCATAGGATAGATCTTGAAATGTTATTTTTGAAGATGAATGCACAGTCATTCCTCTTCATTTTCTCATTTCCAGCTTAGTAGACCATGTAATTGTCTGATTCAAAATGGCCAATACCAGTCCCTTTCAGCTCAATAATGCCTAGGATATCAATGTTTATGAGTTGCATTTCATTTTTGATGATTTCCCCACACTCCATCAATTTGTTGTACTGTGGGGGCTAGATGTTGCTGTGATGCTTGAAGCTATGCCATTGCTAGTCTGATACCAGCAGGGTCACCTATGGTGGACAGGTTTCAGCTGAGCTTCGAGAATAAGATAGACTAGAAAGAAGGACCTGACAGTTTACTTCTGAAAAAAATTCACCAATGAAATCTTATAATATTACTAGCTCTATTTAATATATGACGAAACTGAAGATCAGGTAGATCAAGCAACTAGCAGAGGTTATAGAGTAAGTAGAACTGGTAACCTGAAATAAAAGGAAGCCCCACCCCTTCACTTCTAAGTCCATAACATTTAACTAATAACATATATTGGCATTTGTCTTGTCAAAAAAAAAAAAAAAAGACCCCTTATATTCTTTAATATGGCCATAAGAAATGCTCAGTTGCTTTGGCAATATGTGAATATGTAAAGCAAGATTTCTGAAGTTTTAAAATACCTCTGAATATATATTTGAATATTGACCACTATGCGACAGATATAGATAATGGGTTTACTCTTAGAATCCATTTTTTTGTAAAACTAATAGCAAATCTTGCATAAAATGAAATTGCTCCACATCGATATTATGAGATATGCATGTTGGGCTCCACAATATGTGTACAGACCAGAGAAATTGGGAGTGGACTTTAGTACTTATAAGGGAACAAACTTAAAGTCAGAAGGCCATGTGAGGGATGGTAAGAACCTGACACGTCAGCTACTGATCCCCTCTCTAGGGTCCTTTGCAGATATCAGGAGTACATCACAGCTGTCTCACCATGAGCCCATACATGACCTTGGAATCATTCTTAATGTGGTCCTCTAGACAGCTATTAACAATCTGTTGGTGTTATATGAAATGAAAGCTTGTCACTTATAGCCTAGACCAGTGATTCTCAACTCAAGTTGTGCATTAGAATCACTTGGAGGACTTCGAAAAAGCACCTGCCAGGGATTCTGATTCCCTTGGTTCGAGTGGCATCCAGCCCTCTATAGTTTTTAAAGTTCCTCAGGTGATTCTAATATACAGTAAAGTTAAGAAACTCTGACTAAGATTTCTGGTAGATGTGGTTATACAGCAACGATAGAAATGAGTCAGGTGATTCCTAGGGACCTATAAGAATCACCTGGGGATCTTGTTAAAATGTATATTCTGATTCAGTATATCTGGGGTGGAAATGCAAATTCGCAACAGGGGGTTGAACCAGAATGAATCAGTTTGAAGCCCAGCAATGAAGTGACATGCATCTTAGGAAAAGGAAAATAATAATACTTACCATTGAAAATAATTGTCTATGAAATCCAGACTCTAAATATTTTAATATTTGAATACAAAGCTTCTCTATTTTTATTCCCAATAAAAGGGGTGAACTGTAGTTAAAATATTTAATGTGCTTAATGGGAGGTATGACAGGAAAAAGGTAAGCCATCGTTTCTGTCAAACATTTAGTAATCGATGTAAAGAACATTAAGGAGAGGAGAGAATAAAAAGTAGGATGAGGTCTACAAGTCAGAAAGACACAGAGAGGCCAGTGTCTTTTTCAACAAATTTCAGAGCAATATTTTAACTATAGAGATATTCTTTTCATTTTAGCTCATATCCATTTCATCTGTTTCATGTATGTGTCAATAGAAAATATTATTTTTCTTAAAAATGTTCTTATGTTTTATGCCCTGTAAAATTATTTTTTTAATATTCACAGTTATTTTAATAAATCCAAAACACAGCACAACTTTGACCTAGCTACCTTTTTTTTCTTGAACTAAGAGTATCAACAGTAATAGACAGGGAAATGTAGTATATATTCACCAACTGTGAACTGCAGCTAATAAGTAACATTCCATTCTTACCCCCAACCTACTGTACAAAAAAAAAAAATCATTAAGCTTCACATTGGTGCCAGTGACAAATTACAAGAGTACCTTCAGGACACTCAACGGTCTTTGTTGAAACTGCAGTCAAATAGCCAGTTTCCACTGACATTCTCCAACAATTTGGCAGTGTAAGCTTTTGAGTTACAAATCAGTAGGTTTCATCTCAAACATCTGTGGACATTTAAGGTCACCAGAAAATTGGCAAAACGATCTTAAGGGGTAAAAGACACTTAAGAGTGATATCAGTCATCCGTCATCTCTCACAATCATTCCAACACAGCCACAGATTTAGAAAATTGGTGTTGGGCTTGTTCCCCTGCCTCCTCGTTCTTGCTAAGCCCACCTTTACTCTCTCACTCTCAAGTACCCCACAAGGTGTTTTCATGATGGAAATTGCTCACACAACCACTCATCATGGCTGATTGATGATCAGGGCAAAGCATGGAAAAATGCCTGCAAGTGACCCCTCCTCACACGTGTTACACAGCTGCCCTAACCACCGAGTGTGATAGTAAGACAAGTTATAATGGGCAAATAGGAAGAAAGTAAAAGGAGAAGGTGTGAGGGAGAAAATTATACCAAGTGAAGATGACCTGTTGGCACTATAAATTGTTTAATTTGACTTACCTTGCCTAACTTTATAGTGACATTTAGTACATCCTTTTACTGCTGTATAGGGTTTTCACCAATTGCTTCTATGTCACTGAAATAAATCACCCTGTGAAAGTGATTAAATAAATTGGTTGGAAGTAATAATAAAAAATTCAACCTGAAAAAAAATTTTCCCCTCTTGGAATAATGTATTTAAGACCAGTAGTTCTCAAACCACAGCCTGGAGATACTTGTGAGCTGCTGAGACATTTCAAGGAGTACATGAGGCTAAAACCATATTCATAATACTGAAATATTACGTGTCTTTTTTACTCTCATTCTTAAGGATATGGTGGAGTTTTCCAGAGACTTCAAGATATGTCCACAATTATCTGAAAAGACTATTAAAATGGTTTTCCTTTTTCCAACCGTGTATGAAATGAAATGTATATGTAATGAAGCTGTTTCAAATCCATTCTGCACCATGCTGGGAAGCACGGTGGTTAAGAACTTGGCTGCTAACCAAAAGGTCGACAGTTTGAATCCACCAGCCACCCCTTGGAAATCTTATGGGACAGTTCTACTCTGTCCTATAGGGTCACTATGAATCGGAATCAACTTGACAGTGATGAGTTTTTTTGGCTTTAGGATGCAGAGAAGTTGACGATTCCGTTTCCTAGGTTTTACCTGGGGGAAAAAAAAGAGCACAAAGTTTGCCAAACCCATTCACCGGTGGGGGATCTATCACCTCTCCCGAATTGTCAATTAGGGAAAGAGGATGGGACAAAGTGTATCTGGCCCTTTTTCAAGGACTCACAAGCAGCTAAGCATTCTTTTTCTGTTCTGTCTTTTCCTCTCCACCACTCTCCCCCTACCTCATGAGTCTGGATATTCTTTATATGGTCAGTGGGGCAAGAGTGAAAAATCTGGCTCTTACTTTATTGGTCTTGTATTTTCTTAAAATCTTTTGTCTTTATGCTTAGGCCATGATATTTTTAATTCAAAAGTTAAGAATCTGACTCATTCTTTGCTCTCTGCTGTAACAAAACTTCCTGAGACATTGGATGCCTCGTAGTCTAGACACTGGAATGAGGGCAGGTCACAGTGTAATGTAAAAAAACCAGAAGAGGGGGAGAAGGATGCATAAGATAATATCACAAATATTATTCTACCAAACTTGCACGTGTGTGTGTGTGTGTGTGCCATAGGAAATACATCTTCCATGCTTCTATACTTCTGGTTATTAAAAAAATAAGTAGTATTCCTGGAAAGGTCATAAAATTGGGAAAAAATATTATCAGAATAGAAAAATTTTCACAGTTTTTCTGTATCTATTCCTAGTACAGATTATTTTGTACTCAGCCTACCTTAGTTATTCAACACAGATCCACTCATGCTGGAGAAGGTTGAATTCTCAGAATGACAAAGATATAAACTGAATAAGGACATTGGTTTATATGTATGTTACTTATCAGCCAGTGTTATTTTGATAATTATGAAAGAACAACTCATAGATGTTCTATGTGTAGTCAAAAATTTGGGGAATCGGTGAAGAATCAAGTATAGAGAAACATTTATGTGTATGCTTTCATTAATAAATACCTTAAATTTAAATCTAAGTCTTAGAAAACCATGTTCCTTTACTAAGAAGCCAGAGATTACTTCTCTACCTCCAATTTCACTTCCAGTTCCTAAATAACGTATGCTTTCTTTCCATGAAGAAATAAACCAAATCAAGTGATTTTAAGTTATTTATGGGAAGGTGCTATAGCTTGCCCACAATGAGTGCTCAAGCAATGTAAAATGGAGTGGTCAAAGAAAATAGAGAAATAAAAAAGGACAGAGTGAAGATTAGTGTGTTGCTGGAAATTAACCAACAACTTACAAACGAAAGTTATTGACAAATTTTTATATGGGTATCATATCCTATACTACACTAGTCCTAAAATGAGAAGGCTCAAACTTCAAGAAACTATTAAGAATTGTCTCTCTAATTCTATTCACTCAATAATAATAATAACTTGAGGTTGCCTCTCAGTCATATCCAAAAGTGTCAAGATGAGTCAAAATCAGAATAAAGAAAGGTGGTATAGACATTAAAAACTAATGGGAAGCACCTGGACAAATCCCTCTGTTGAAAAGCTACTCAGAGAAATGCCAAAGCAAATAAACAAAACCTGTATTCCAGAAAACCGTCTGGAATACAGGTTTTGTTTATTTGCTTTGGCATTTCTGATTGTGTGTGTGTGTGTGTGTGAAGCTAATTTTTTAAAAAACAAAACTGATTGTGTGTGTGTGTGTGTGTGAAGCTAATTTTTTAAAAAACAAAGCTGTGATTTTTCCCATCAGAATAAGTATTCTTTTACATTTGAGCTTTGAGTGAGAGAAATCTATTTGTTTATAGTGTGGTAGTTTTCAGCAACTGTTATTTGTGTGTGTGTGCAGCTCTGTGTGTGCCTGTCTGTATGTGCACATGTGGATCAACTCGCAGTGGCTCTAGGGATTCTTTATGCTTCTCCCCCTCCAACTCTGGTCCACCAGGTTATTGAGTTTTCATTTAATTTGCTTTGGTTATGTGCCAAAATGTTGTTAATTATCTAAGAAATGAAACATTGTAATTCATGTATATTATTTTAGCTATTAACAGGGGTGAGCGTAAGCATCCTAAGTCTTATTTCTCTTTAAGAAAAACCTAGTCCTCAAATTGTACTTTAAGCAAAAATTATTCACAACTTCTTTTCTTCTCCCCATCAAAGAAGATGATAGAAGGCTAACTGTGTACACTTGAAGCACTTTTACACGAGCTCTACAACACTACACTATCCTTTCTAAGTGTTTAAGTGAATTGTCCACTGATTATTACTCATGAATTAATGATATTCTATGCACCATTGCCATTAAACTGCATTCTAGGTAGGTAACCTGTACCTAGGAGGTCCAAATTTTTCATTCGTTACTTCCAAACCCCTCATCTAATTGGCCCACTGAGAAAACAGTTCTCTTCACCCTTCTTTTTTCTTTTCTTTTTTACCATTTCCTGCATAATACTAAGGAATATAAATCTGCCCGACAGTGACACTGTAGAAGTATACAACTTGGCCCTAAAGTGTATTGCCTTTTATTGGTTGTCTCCCTTTCTGTAGAGCTGACACAAATTGCCTTCTGACAAGAACAGGATCAATTAAACTGATAACGGTAGAATTACGTGAGAACAATGAGACTTAGCTCTGCCATATGCTAGAGTTTGCCTTATATGGATCCTTTGACTCCACAAATGAATTAAGACACATAGCCCCTATTAAAGTCACTTGCATGCTGCTAGTAGTTGGCGACGTTAGAGAAAGGGCGTAGGGAAATGCACTACATATTCTCTTTGAAAGTGAAAGTGCTGACATCTCACTGAGCTGAGGACAATGAAGGCAATACGAGCAAGAACAGACAGAAGACAGAATGATAAAGAACCTGAGAGATAACAGAACACACTTTTTTTTGGCACACAAGCAGTTCTGAAACCTGCATGAAAACACCAATCAATTTTAATTTCACAAATGAGTGTATAAAATTTTTACTGGACAAATTTCTTAATATTTTAAAAGCTTAATTGAATATATTAGGAAATTTATTAATTATATCCATAATTAAAGTAAAACAAAAAGAAACAAATTTTATTTGGAAATCTGCAAATGAGATTTGATGTGTCACTATACGTACACCTTGGCTATTGAGGAGGTTTATTTTATACATTTTTTTCATATTCTGCAACTTAAGACATGACTGTTTGTGGCTTTAAATGACAGGTTTATTTCATAGAGAAATTTACTATGTAGGAAAAAATGTCCAAAGTCTTATACAATGTATTATTTAAAAAGCAGATTTGACAATCCCAGTTAACTTGCATTGCAGAATTTCTCAAGCCTGTCATAAATGTCCATTCTCTGGGATTCTCTGTTTATTTACCAACACATTTTAGTCTCTTTCCTTACTCCTTATGTAAATATGAAGACTTTGAACTGAATTGTCATTTTTTTTCCTTCAGATTACATGACCAAGAAAAATTCAATGCTTGCAAATTGCCTTTCCTATTTTATAGCTAATTTTGTAATTGTGTGAGAAAGAATTAATATAATGGATATGAAATGTTTTGTTACATCCTAGAAATAAGAATTTTTCTAAAGAAAATAAATCACAATTGAATAGCCAGTCAACAGTAAAATGCTGAAAAGATAACCAAGTATTATTAATAAAAGGTTTTGTGCCTAAAAACACTATCCATTTCAATTTAAGACAATTATAACTTTATAATTAACTATTGTAACAGGTCAGTAATTAAAAAGAGCTAATCATATTTTAACACATGATAATTCACTTGGTCAATTCAAGAGGCCTGATCTGAGAGTGCTAGCCAAGAGAACCACCTCTCAAAGAGCTTTCAAGTCCTCAGGTTTCTGTCCAGGAAATTTCAGTAAGGATGGCAGAGCTGTGAGTTGGTACAAAGCCTGATATCCACTTGAGCGACTGTGCCCTGAACTAGTCCCCGAGTTCTTACTACCCATGAGAGTTGCAGCACCATGCAAAGAGAAGATTATATTGATTTGTATCCCCCGCTAAGTAAATGCTGAGATAAGCATTACCTTTGAGAGGATCTCAGGAAACACTTTGAGGCAGTTAGGAAGTAAGCCCAGGAAGAAGCGAAACGAAATGTGTTAATGGGTTCAATCCTGCCTTAGTTGTATCTCAGGGATACTCTGAGAGACCATCAAGGGGACATGCCTCAGAATTCTGCACAAAGTAATATTTCGTGGAGTCTAATAGCAGTTCTGACGCTGTAATAGAAACTCAGATACTTTGTTGCCCTCTCAGAGTAACCAGTGGCTACTCCCTACTGGTGCTCTACCTCAGTGACCTAGCCACTCCTCAATTTACATCTACTATTTCTGATTTCTCTGTCCAATTTCCTGTTTAAACTCCCTGAGTTTGAGCCTAATTCATCTAGCTGACATCTGCTATAGTGCACTGCTGTTCATCCTTAGGTTGTTCTGAGAAAACAGTCATCAACTTGTATTTACATCACAACAAGTCCCTGGTTAAGGGAAGTGGTTAAAGTAGCTCCACTGACAGCAAAAAGGTTGGAGGTTTGAGTCCTCCTAGAGGTGCCCCAGAAGAAAGACCTGGTGATCTACTTCTGAAAAGTTATCTGTTGAAAACCCTATGGAACACAGTTCACTTTGACACACATTGAGTCTTCAAGAGTCAGAATGGCCTCATCGACAACTACTACTGGAGCTGGTAAACTTGGTCAAAGATGGTGGAGATATGAGGTGCAAATTATGTCCACCCATGCATTAGAATATCGATTATACCGTAGACTGCCAAAAGAAGGAGCAAATCTGTCTTGGAAGGAGTACAGCCAGAATGCTCCTTAGAGGCAAGGATAGAGAGACATTGTCTCATCTATTCTGGACATGTTATCAGGAGGGACCAGTTTCTGGAGAAGGATATCATGCTTGATAAAGTAGAGGATCAGCTGAAAAGAGGAAGACCCTCAGTGAGAGGGACTGACACAATGGTTGCAACAATGGGCTCAAGCATAACAACAATTTTTGAGGATGGCACTGGGCCAGGCAATGTTTTGTTCTGTTGTACATAGGGTCAAAATGAATTGGAATTCACTTGACAGCACCTAACGAAAACAACAACATTCATTAGAAATACATCATAACGCATCTAGGTATGAAAAGAAGCATTCTGAGGCTTCCCAGAACAGGGCTTTTGAACTGGCAGATGCCTGGCTTGACTACTGCAATCATGCAGGTTGATAACTTTTCTTCCAAATATAGCCCATGATACATGATGTGTGTACAGTCTCTCATTCTCTGAACATATGTCATAGCTCCTGATATAGTACCTCATATTCTGTATCCAGGAGCCACTCAATAAATATTGATGACTAACTCATGAACTCTGAAAATTCCAAGAAAAGGATGATATTGTATACAGCCAGCAAATATTGGCCATAAGTGCCTATCCAAATGAATCAGTTGATTCAGCAGGTTATAACTCATGCTTCTGACTTATATGGCCACCTCACTGCAGAATATTATCATTCCAAATTTAAAATCCTACCCTTGTCAGCAGCAACTAGTCTCCTGCCAGACTATGCCAGTGTATTTATGAAGTGCTAAGAAAAAGCTAGCAATGAAAATTCTTCAGAGACAAAAGCCTGAAGAGACATAGGTACCCAAATCAAAACATAGATTTAGTTCTTCAAGTCACTTCAACACATCACTATACATTGAGAAAAATATTTAGGACAGCAGGCAAGAGTGATTCAGAACTCAAATTGTAAAAAAAAAAAAAATCTGTTACACGTCAAAACCTCCTAGGCTACCAAGATTCTTGCAGTTTTTCACTGCAAATCTTGTCAGAGAGCTTTGGGAAGAAAAAAATTTTCAGTAACTCTCACAAGATTGTCTGCATTTTTTTTTTTTTAATATTCTGTATAGCCAAGGGTACTACATTCTGCAATGCTTCAAACTATTTTAGAAGTTTTCTCTTTTTTTTTTCTTTTGTTTATTAAACCTTTAAAAATTAATTTTATTTAGTTTTTTGTAAGCCAGATTTGACAAGGGTATATATGTACTGGGCTTCAAGTCAGGAGCTATGTAAGGGCTAAAGGATTAAGCCTATGGCCTCAAAAAACCCCAAAAGCTAGCAGGAGAATAAGACAAGTATGAAAATAAAATCTTCCTCAGTAAGTGCTTCAAGTCCTCTCCCCTTTCAGCAAGCAAGTTTGGGTCATTTGCACAACACAGGTTGTTAATGAGTCTTCCTTCAATTCTTAAATATAGTCCAGCTTCTCAGGTTATTTGCTCAGCATAGAGATTGAATAAGTATGGTGAAAAAATATAACCCTGGCACACCTTTCTCACTTTTAAACCACATATTATTCCCTTGTTCTGTTCTAACGATTGCCTTTTGCTCTAAGTCCATGTCCTTCAAGAGCACAATTAAGTGTTCTGAAATTCCCATTCTTCGCAATGTTATCCATAATGTGTTATGATCCACACGGTCAAATGCCTTTGCATAGTCAAAAAACAAGGTAAACATCTTTCTGGTATTCTCTGCTTTCAGCCAGGATCCATCTGACATCAACAATGATACCCCTCATTCCACGTGTCTTCTGAATTTGGAATGAAGTTCTGGAAGTTCCCTGTCAATGTACTGCTCCAATCACTTTGGAATTATCTTCAGCAAAATTTTACTTGTGTGATGTTAATGATATTGTTCTATAATTTCCACATTCTGTTGGATCACTTCTCTTTGGAATGGGCACAAATATGTATCTCTTCTAGTCAGTTGGCCAGGTAACTGTCTCCCAAATTTCTTGGCATAGACAAGTGAGCACTTCCAGCACAGCATCCATTTGATGAAACATCTCAGTTGGTATTCAACCAGTTCCTGAAGCTTTGTTCTTTACCAATGCCTTCAGTGCAGCTTGGACTGCTTCCTTCAGTTCTATCGGTTCTTGATCATTTGCTACCTCCTGAAATGGTTGAATATTGACCAATTCTCTATGGTATAGTGATTCTGTGTATTCCTTCCATCTTCTTTTGATGCTTCCTGTATCATTTAATATTTTTCCCCATAGAATCCTTCAATATTTCAACTCAAGACTTGAATTTTTTCATCAGTTCTTCCAGCTTCAGAAATGCCAAGTGTTTTCTTCCCTTTTGGTTTTCTATCTCCAGGGCTTTGCGCATTTCATTATAATACTTTGTCTTCTTGAGCTACCCTTTGAAATCTCCTGTTCACCTCTTTTTACTTCATCATTTCAGAGTCTCTTCTGAAATCCATTTTGGTCTTTTCTTTCTTTTTAATGACCCCTTGCTTTATTCAGGTATGATCTCCTTGATGTCATCCCACAACTCGTCTATCATTAGTGTTCGGTCATTAGCGTTCAGTGCACCAAAACTATTCTTGAGATGGTTTCTAAATTCAGGTGGGATATACTCAAGCTTGTACTTTGGCTCTCATGGGCTTGTTCTAATATTCTTCAACTTCAACTTGAACTTGCATATGAGCAATTGATGGTCTTTTCTGAAGTTAGCCCTTGCCCTTGTTTTGACTGATGATGCTGAGTTTTTCCATTATCTCTTTCCCACAGATGTAGTCGATTCAATTCTTGCTTATTCTATCTGATGAGGTCCATATGTATAGTGGCCGTTTATGTTGGTGAAAAAAGGTATTTGCAATGAAGAATTCTTTGGTCTTGCAAAATTCTATCATGAGATCTCTGGTGTCGTATCTATAACAAAGGCCATATTGTTCCTCCTTCTTTGTTTCCAACTTTCACATTCCAATCACCAGTAATTATCAATGCATTTTGGTTGCTTGTTTGATCAATTTCACATTGCTGAAATTGGTAAAAATCTTCAATTTCTTCATCTTTGGCCTTAGTGGTTGGTATGTAAATTAAAAAAAAATAGTTGTATTAACTGGTCTTCCTTTTCGGGACATGGATATTATTCTATTACTGACCATGTTGTACTTCAGCATGGATCGTGAAATGTTCTTTTTGATGATGAACGTGATGCCATTCCTCTTCAAGTTGTCATTCCCAGCATAGTAGACCATATGATTGTCTGATTCAAAACGGTCAATACTAGTCCATTCCAGGTCACTAATGCCTAGGATATCAATCTTTATGCATTCCACTTCATTTTTAAGGACTTCCAATTTTTCTTGAATCATATTTTGTACATTTTTTGGTCTAATTCTTAATGGATGTTTGCAGCTATTTCTTCTCATTTTGAGTTGTGCCACATAAGCGAATGAAAATCTCAAAAGCTTTACACCATCCATGTCATTAAAGTTAACTGTACTTTGAGGAGGTGGCTCTTCTCCAGTCTTATTTTGAGTCCCTTCCAACCTGAGGGTCTCATCCTCAGGCACTATACCAGACAATATTCCGCTGCTGTTCATAAAGTTTCCAAGGCCAAGTTTTTCAGAAGTAGACTGTCAGGTCCTTCTCCCTAGTCTGTCTTAGTCTAGAAGCTCACCTGAAACCTGTTCACCAAGGGTAACCTTGCTAGTATTGAAATACCAGTGGCAAAGCTTCCAGTACCACTGCAACACTTAGGTCACCACAATATGGCAAAACGACAGACCCGTGGTAGAAAAGTATGTCTAGTATAGGAAAGTAGTCCAGGAAGGAGAGATAATCAAACCTAAGGTAGAGAAGTTCTAGTAATTTGAAAGGAAGATTCTGAAAGTTCAGAAGAAAGGAGGGTCACCATGAATCAGAATCAACTCTACAACACCTGATTTGGTTTTTGGTATTATACTGTTTGTGTATGCAGAGGATCTTTAAGAAGCCATTCAAAGTCGTCAGTTGCACACTGACTATTCTCCAAAATTCTGTCTGTTTCAGATGATTTCAAGTTAAATGAAAAAGGAAGACCATGGCTCTGAAGACTTAGATAAACCTAGAAACCAAGGAAATCTTCAGGCAAGTCTCAATCCCCTGCTCCTAGTCCCAATGATTTTCAAACTAATACATGTGTCTCTTGGAGTTTCCAGAACCCCTTAAATTTCAACTAGAGTTTCTGCAGCTCTGGTATATATGTAATTCCAGTCTCAATAAAAAGCCAACAGTAGGCCTAGGAGTCTGAGTCAGTTAGGCTTCCCCATATACAGAGTCTGAGATGAGGATTCAAGGTATATTTTTTTTGAGGGGTGCATGCATGATAGCAGGGTGGAGGCGGAAGTGATATAAGTAAGAAAAGGCTAGCTCCCACAGTGGAGGACTGTTGCTTAATCCCACGTGCAAATTGTAGGTAACAATGCAAAACTCCTCCCTCAGGATTATCCAGCAAACCTGGATAAAGAGCTGGTTATTTATAACCACACACCAACCATTCATAGCTTTAGGACTGTTTCTAGAGATGTGTTTATTTCCAGGCACCTCCAACTTGCCTCTAGCACAAGCCAAGTCTGTTCTCAAAACCAAGGGCAGCCCCCAGGTAAAGATGTAGGTGCTGGCCTTGGAAACTAGCCTGGTGTCAGAAAAGGGTGGATGGATCCCAGTGGTCATGTACAGAGCACATACAACTGCTACACAGTTCCAGCTACAGAGTCAGATTTTCTTTTTCATTCCCTACTCTATATGGTAAGTTATAACAATGTTAATGACACCTGGTCTATTCAAAAAGACAATGGTGAGAGGGCGGAGCCAAGATGGCGGACTAGGCAGATGCTACCTCGGATCCCTCTTACAACAAAGACACGGAAAAACAAGTGAATCGATCACATACATAACAATCTACGAACCCTGAACAACAAACACAGATTTAGAGATGGAGAACGAACTAATACGGGGAAGCAGCGATTGTTTCCAGAGCCTGAAGCCAGCGCACCAGTCAGCAGATTTTCTGGAAAAACTAGTTTCCCAGTGATGGCTTGGAGACAACAATCCATATCAAACCACTTAAAGAAGCAGACCATGACAGCTTCTACAACCCCCCAAACAAAAGAATCAAAATCTTTCCCAAATGAAGATACAATCCTGGAATTATCAGATACAGAATATAAAAAACTAATTTACAGAATGCTTAAAGATATCACAAATGAAATTAGGATAACTGCAGAAAAAGCCAAGGAACACACCGATAAAACTGTTGAAGAACTCAAAAAGATTATTCAAGAACATAGTGGAAAAATTAATAAGTTGCAAGAATCCATAGAGAGACAACATGTAGAAATCCAAAAGATTAACAATAAAATTACAGAATTAGACAACACAATAGGAAGTCAGAGGAGCAGACTCGAGTAATTAGAATGCAGACTGGGACATCTGGAGGACCAGGGAATCAATACCAACATAGCTGAAAAAAAATCAGATAAAAGAATTAAAAAAAAATGAAGAAACCCTAAGAATTATGTGGGACTCTATCAAGAAGGATAACCTGTGGGTGATTGGAGTCCCAGAACAGGGAGGGATAACAGAAAACACAGAGAGAATAGTTGAAGAACTCCTGACAGAAAACTTCCCTGACATCATGAAAGACGAAAGGATATCTATCCAAGATGCTCATCGAACCCCATTTAAGATTGATCCAAAAAGAAAAACACCAAGACATATTATCATCAAACTCACCAAAACCAAAGATAAACGGAAAATTTTAAAAGCAGCCAGGGAGAAAAGAAAGGTTTCCTTCAAGGGAGAATCAATAAGAATAAGTTCAGACTACTCAGCAGAAACCATGCAGGCAAGAAGGGAATGGGACGACATATACAGAACACTGAAGGAGAAAAACTGCCAGCCAAGGATCATATATCCAGCAAAACTCTCTCTGAAATATGAAGGTGAAATTAAGATATTTACAGACAAACACAAGTTTAGAGACTTTGCAAAAACCAAACCAAAGCTACAAGAAATACTGAAGGATATTGTTTGGTCAGAGAACCAATAATATCAGATATCAACACAACACAAGGTCACAAAACAGAACGTCCTGATATCAACTCAAATAGGGAAATCACAAAAACAAACAAATTAAGATTAATTAAAAAAAAAAATACACATAACAGGGAATCATGGAACTCAATAGGTAAAAGATCACAATAATGAAAAAGAGGGACTAAATACAGGAGGCATTGAACTGCCATATGGAGAGTGATACAAGGCGATATAGAACAATACAAGTTAGGTTTTTACTTAGAAAACTAGGGGTAAATAATAAGGTAACCACAAAAAGGTATAACAACTCTATAACTCAAGATAAAAGCCAAAAAAAAGTAACGACTCAACTAGCATAAAGTCAAACACTATGAAAATGAGGATCTCACAATTTACTAAGAAAAACGCCTCAGCACAAAAAAGTATGTGGAAAAATGAAATTGTCAACAACACACATAAAAAGGCATCAAAATGACAGCACTAAAAACTTATTTATCTATAATTACCCTGAATGTAAATGGACTAAATGCACCAATAAAGAGACGGAGAGTCACAGACTGGATAAAGAAACACGATCCATCTATATGCTGCCTACAAGAGACACACCTTAGACTTAGAGACACAAACAAACTAAAACTCAAAGGATGGAAAAAAGTATATCAAGCAAACAATAAGCAAAAAAGAAGAGGAGTAGCAATATTAATTTCTGACAAAATAGACTTTAGACTTAAATCCACCACAAAGGATAAAGAAGGACACTATATAATGATAAAAGGGACAATTGATCAGGAAGACATAACCATATTAAATATTTATGCACCCAATGACAGGGCTGCAAGATACATAAATCAAATTTTAACAGAATTGAAAAGTGAGATAGATACCTCCACAATTATAGTAGGAGACTTCAACACACCACTTTCGGAGAAGGACAGGACATCCAGTAAGAAGCTCAATAGAGACACGGAAGATCTAATTACAACAATCAACCAACTTGACCTCATTGACTTATACAGAACTCTCCACCCAACTGCTGCAAAATATACTTTTTTTTCTAGCGCACATGGAACATTCTCTAGAATAGACCACATATTAGGTCATAAAACAAACCTTTGCAGAGTCCAAAACATCGAAATATTACAAAGCATCTTCTCAGACCACAAGGCAATAAAACTAGAGATCAATAACAGAAAAACTAGGGAAAAGAAATCAAATACTTGGAAAATGAACAATACCCTCCTGAAAAAAGACTGGGTTATAGAAGACATCAAGGAGGGAATAAGGAAATTCATAGAAAGCAATGAGAATGAAAATACTTCCTATCAAAACCTCTGGGACACAGCAAAAGCAGTGCTCAGAGGCCAATTTATATCAATAAATGCACACATACAAAAAGAAGAAAGAGCCAAAAGCAGAGAACTGTCCCTACAACTTGAACAAATAGAAACTGAGCAACAAAAGAATCCATCAGACACCAGAAGAAAACAAATAACAAAAATTAGAGCTGAACTAAATGAATTAGAGAACAGAAAAACAGTTGAAAGAATTAACAAACCCAAAAGCTGGTTCTTTGAAAAAATTAACAAAATTGATAAACCATTGGCTAGACTGACTAAAGAAATACAGGAAAGGAAACAAATAACCCGAATAAGAAACGAGAAGGACCACATCACAACAGAACCAAATGAAATTAAAAGAATCATTTCAGATCATTATGAAAAATTGTACTCTAACAAATTTGAAAACCTAGAAGAAATGGATGAATTCCTGGAAAAACACTACCTACCTAAACTAACACAATCAGAAGTAGAACAACTAAATAGACCCAGAACAAAAAAAGAGATTGAAGCGGTAATCAAAAAACTCCCAACAAAAAAAAAGCCCTGGCCCAGATGGCTTCACTGCAGAGTTCTACCAAACTTTCAGAGAAGAGTTAACACCACTACTTCTGAAGGTATTCCAAAGCATAGAAAATGACGGAATACTACCCAACTCATTCTATGAAGCCACCATCTCCCTGATACCAAAACCAGGTAAAGACATTACAAAAAAAGAAAATTTTAGACCTATATCCCTCATGAACATAGATGCAAAAATCCTCAACAAAATTCTAGCCAATAGAATCCAACAACACATCAAAAAAATAATTCACCCTGATCAAGTGGGATTTATACCAGGTATGCAAGGCTGGTTTAATATCAGAAAAACCATTAATGTAATCCACCACATAAATAAAACAAAAGACAAAAACCACATGATCTTATCAATTGATGCAGAAAAGGCATTTGACAAAGTCCAACACCCATTTATGATAAAAACTCTTACCAAAATAGGAATTGAAGGAAAATTCCTCAACATAATAAAGGGCATCTATGCAAAGCCAACAGCCAATATCACTCTAAATGGAGAGAACCTGAAAGCATTTCCCTTGAGAACGGGAACCAGACAAGGATGCCCTTTATCACCACTCTTATTCCACATCGTGTTGGAAGTCTTAGCCAGGGCAATCAGGCTAGACAAAGAAATAAAAGGTATCCGGATTGGCAAGGAAGAAGTAAAGTTATCACTATTTGCAGATGACATGATTATATACACAGAAAACCCTAAGGAATCCTCCAGAAAACTACTGAAACTAATAGAAGAGTTTGGCAGAGTCTCAGGTTATAAAATAAACATACAAAAATCATTTGGATTCCTCTACATCAACAAAAAGAACATTGAAGAGGAAATAACCAAATCAATACCATTCACAGTAGCCCCCAAGAAGATAAGATACTTAGGAATAAATCTTACCAAGGATGTAAAAGACCTATACAAAGAAAACTACAAAGCTCTACTACAAGAAATTCAAAAGGACATACTTAAGTGGAAAAACATACCTTGCTCGTGGATAGGAAGACTTAACATAGTAAAAATGTCTATTCTACCAAAAGCCATCTATACATTTAACGCGCTTCCGATCCAAATTCCAATGTCATATTTTAAGGGGATAGAGAAACAAATCACCAATTTCATATGGAAGGGAAAGAAGCCCCGGATAAGCAAAGCACTACTGAAAAAGAAGAAGAAAGTGGGAGGCCTCACTTTACCTGACTTCAGAACCTATTATACAGCCACAGTAGTCAAAACAGCCTGGTACTGGTGCAACAACAGGCACATAGACCAATGGAACAGAATTGAGAACCCAGACATAGATCCATTTATTATTTTGTGTTTTTTGGATTAATGCCAGCCTTGCTGGTGTGAGATGGAATCTCATCGTAGTTTTAATTTGCATTTCTCTAATGGCTAATGATCGAGAGCATTTTCTCATGTATCTGTTGGCTGCCTGAATATCTTCCTTAGTGAAATGTGTGTTCATATCCTTTGCCCACTTCTTGATTGGGTTGTTTGTCTTTTTGTGGTTGAGTTTTGACAGAATCATGTAGATTTTAGAGATCAGGCGCTGGTCGGAGATGTCATAGCTGAAAATTCTTTCCCAATCTGTAGGTGGTCTTTTTACTCTTTTGGAGAAGTCTTTAGATGAGCATAGGTGTTTGATTTTTAGGAGCTCCCAGTTATCGGGTTTCTCTTCATCATTTTTGGTAATGTTTTGTATTCTGTTTATGCCTTGTATTAGGGCTCCTAGGGTTCTCCCAATTTTTTCTTCCATGATCTTTATCGTTTTAGTCTTTATGTTTAGGTCTTTGATCCACTTGGAGTTAGTTTTTGTGCATGGTGTGAGGTATGGGTCCTGTTTCATTTTTTTGCAAATGGATATCCAGTTATGCCAGCACCATTTGTTAAAAAGGCTATCTTTTCCCCAATTAATTGACACTGGTCCTTTGTAAAATAATAAATGTTGGAGAGGCTGTGGAGAGATTGGAACTCTCATACACTGCTGGTGGGAATGTAAAATGGTACAACCACTTTGGAAATCTATCTGGCGTTATCTTGAACAGTTAGAAATAGAACTACCATACAACTCAGAAATCCCACTCCTGGGAATATACCCTAGAGATACAAGAGCCTTCATACAAACAGATATATATGCACACCCATGTTTATTGCAGCTCTGTATACAATAGCAAAAAGTTGGAAGCAACCAAGGTGTCCATCAATGGATGAATGGGTAAATAAATTGTGGTATATTCACACAATGGAATACTACGCATCGATAAAGAACAGTGACGAATCTGTGAAACATTTCATAACATGGAGGAACCTGGAAGGCATTATGCTGAGCAAAATGAGTCAGAGGCAAAAGGACAAATATTGTATAAGACCACTATTATAAGATCTTGAGAAATAGTAAACCTGAGAAGAACACATACTTTTGTGGTTACGAGGGGGGGAGGGAAGGAGGGTGGGAGAGGGTTTTTTATTGATTAATCAGTAGATAAGAACTGCTTTAGGTGAAGGGAAGGACAACACTCAATACATGGAAGGTCAGCTCAATTGCACTGGACCAAAAGCAAAGAAGTTTCCAGGATAAAATGAATGCTTCAAAGGTCAGCGGAGCAAGCGCGGGGGTCTGGGGAACATGGTTTGCGGGGACTTCTAAGTCAATTGGCAAAATAATTCTATTATGAAATCATTCTGCATCCCACTTTGAAATGTGGTGTCTGGGGTCTTAAATGCTAACAAGCGGCCATCTAAGATGCCTCAGTTGGTCTCAACCCACCTGGATCAAAGGAGAATGAAGAACACCAAGGCCACACGACAACTAAGAGCCCAAGAGACAGAAAGGGCCACATGAACCAGAGACCTACATCATCCTGAGACCAGAAGAACTAGTTGGTGCCCGGCCACAATCGATGACTGCCCTGACAGTGAGCACAGCAGAGGACCCCTGAGGGAGCAGGAGATCAGTGGGATACAGACCCCAAATTCTCATAAAAAGACCAAACTTAATGGTCTGACTGAGACTAGAGGAATCCCAGCGGCCATGGTCCCCAGACCTTCTGTTGGCACAGGACAGGAACCATCCCCGAAGACAATTCATCAGACATGAAAGGGACTGGTCAGCGGGGGGGAGAGAGATGCTGATGAAGAGTGAACTAATTATATCAGGTGGACACTTGAGAGTGTGTTGGCAACTCTTGTCTGGAGGGTGGATGGGAGGATAGAGAGAGAGGGAAGCCGGCAAAATTGTCAAGAAAGGAGAGACTGAAAGGGCTGACTCAAGAGGGGGAGAGCAAGTGGGAGTAGGGAGTGAGATGTATGTAAACTTATATGTGACAGACTGATTGGATTTGTAAACGTTCACTTGAAGCTTAATAAAAGTTATAAAAAAAAAAAAAAGACAATGGTTAAATAGAACCTCTCTGTCACATCATTTCATCTCTCATTCCACAGGAAGGATACTCTCCTGCCTGAACCTTCTCTCCTGAATTCAGCAGTTTTGGTACAGTCATTGAGGATTCCCTGGACAATGGTCAGCCTGGTGGATACTCACCCTGGGTCATCTCAGAAAAGCCTGGTGGTCTCCAAAATGGGATGCAGGAAATTCACAGATGGCATTTGGGGAAATATTCAGAACTATTAATCGTGTGTGTGTGTACGGAAGAAATTAAGCTTTACTAATATTTAATAAATGGGTTGTTAGCAGTGCCCTTACTTTACCTACATGTCAGAGAGTCATTTGACACAGTTAATGAGGTATCTTAAGGGAAAAGGAAGGCCACAGTCTGAAAGGATTAGAGGGAGGTTTGTTTGCTTTCAGCATGTTAAAACATATCACTTGTTACGTGCTACAGAATGTATTTGATGTGGTTAATTTTATAAAGCAAGATCTTTAAATAGCAAAATGTTTACAAGTGTTTGCAAAGAAATAGAATTGGCCATGAAAGAGTTCCTTACCACACAGAAGTTTCTCTAATGGCCAGGACATAAAAGAATCATCAAACATAAAATAAGTTAGGCATTTTCCTTTTCCAAGCACATGCTTTTTCAAATATATTGATATATATTGTGACGACAGATGGCTGTCAGCGGGATACTACCTAACAAAATATTTCATAAAAAGAAAAACTTTATTTGTCCCTTCAAGGTGAAAGTGATACTGACAATAAGTAAGAAAATTCTTCATAAAAGAAACTCATGCTATAAAGTCATTTTGAAAACCTGATGTTTGGAAACATTTTCACTGTTGTGCTCTTGGAAGAAAACAAGGTATCGCCTATAAAAATGCTTTACCAATACACTTTTAAAGCTTTCATACATAATTTTCAAACCTGTACAACTGTGGTAGATTCCCTGACAATGGTCAGCCTGGCTGGTAATCACCCTGGGTTATCTAAGGAAAGCCTGTAGTCTCCAAAATGGGATACAAGAAATTCACAAGTAGCATATAGGAAATATTTAGAACTTCAGAACCTGTCTGAAAATCTTTCAAATTAAGGGCTTGGTGGATTTTGAAAAATGTGTTAAAAATATAAGAAGGCAAGCCTTTCTGATTAGTTTTAAAAAAATGGATGATTTTCATCATGGAAGATGGAAATTTACTGTCTGAAAACTGACAAAAACATTTGCATACTTTAATGAAGGAATTTAAGTATTAAGAATCATGATTTATTAAGGTCAGCAAACAAAGCATTTGTTTTTTCCACTGGGATAAATATATTTCTGTTTTGATTTTCATTAAGGTACTGAAATAAACCAACCACAGAACCGGCCCTGGTGACACAGTGGTTAAGAGCTTGGCTGCTAACCAAAAGGTCAGCAGTTCAAATCTACCAGCCTCTCCTTAGAAACCCTATGGGGCAGTTCAACTCTGTCCTATAGGGCTGCTATGAGTCGGAATCAACTCGATGGCAATGGGTTTTGGATTACAGTTTGAAAAAATCTTTGAAAATAATAAATCATACTCATTCACATTGCTTGGTAAAATATTATTAGTAATAATTTCAATAAGAGCAAAGACATTTGTGTACTTTAAATAAAATGAAAAATTAATTTAAAAGATTGTTTATTTCTTTTCAATCTCATTTTTAGATTCTATTCTGGGGGAGTATTTTGTGATGTATTTACATAACAACACATGTATAAACAAGTACAAATATATCTTTTGGAGGTATGCCTTAGGCTGGGTTCTATAAAGTAGCAAAACCAGTACAACATATAAATACATATAGAGACATTGAGATCAGGGAAATGGCTCATGTGGTTGTAGACCCAAATCCGTGGGTCAGACTGGAGGCTTCTCCCTGGCCCACAGGCTGTGGAGATCAATGAATCCCAAGGTTGGCAGGTAAGACGACAGGTAAGCTGGTAGCGCAAGTCCCAAGAACAAGAGCTTGGACAAACAGGAGCCAACTGCAAGATCCAAAGTGAACAAAAGCCCACTAGCCTTACCAGAAAGTCCACGTATATTGGATGCAGGCCACACCCCCAAGGAAACTCCCTTTCAACTGATTGGCTACTCACAGCAGATCTCATCCTGGATGTGATTACATCATTGTATGACTTCCAAACCACTGAGAATCATGACCCAGACAAGTTGACACACAACTTTAACCATCATAGTCCACCCCTTGTTAATTTGGCACCTGTACACATCTTAAACAGTACATAATCTCTGAATAAAGACAATTATAAAGTCGTACTTGCACCTAAAATGATGCAACTAACGGACTTGCAACTGAAAACACACTAGCCCTGTTTACAGCTTACATTTTATAAGAGAACAAAATTATTTGATGCACACATACGCTTAAGAAATACTCATAACTATTACAGTCTTCATTTCCGCAACTGGCCATGTGGTCATAACTGGTATTTAGAACTACCTTCTTCTACTACCCATTCTGTATTCCCTTTGCCTTCAGCAAGCACATCAGCTGGTTGTGGTTCTTTGCCTGGTGGGGTGACCCAAACCTTCATTCCTGCAGAGTCTGGGCCATTAGTAGTCGTGTCAGAATTGGGTTGCTGTAGTTTTGCATTGACATTAATCACAGGGCATGTTAGTACTAAGAGATGCCCTAAGGAATCTCCTGCATTACAGACATATTCTTCTTTGCCTCTATTATGTAACATCAATAAGATTTCCTCTTGGTAATCAGGACCAATCACACCAGAAAATATGGTAGCTCCCTTCTTTGCCTATTGATTCAGAGGCATAAGGAGCCTAAAGTGGCTGGTTGGCATGCTTAACTTCCAGTTCAATGGAATCAGTGATGTGTCTCCAGATGAGAGCATCCCTCACTTTAGAACTAAGGCCTCTAGACTTGCAGGGCATAGGGACCCCAGGAAAGGAAGAAAAAGTTTTGTAAGTGGGTCAATAGGGGTAATTGTGAGTGGTGCCATTCCCATTTCCATCCCTTGATTCCTGGACCATGAATCCTAGCTATGGGAGAAACAGCACCATATATTAGATGCTGGTTTAGAGCATATACAGCCTTCTGGAGAACATCGCCCCAATCCTGCAAAGTATTGCCACCTACTTAGTACCGTAATTGTGCCTTTAGAAGGCCATTCCATTATTCTATCAAGCCAGCTACTTCAGGATGATGGGGAATATGGTAAGACCAGTGAATTCCATGAGCATGGGCCCATTGCCGCACTTCGTTTGCTGTGAAGTTAGTTCCTTAATGCAAGGCAATTCTATGTGCGATATCATGATGGTGAGTAAGACATTCCGCAAGTCCACAGATGGTAGTTTTGGCAGAAACATTTTATGCAGGGAAGGCAAATTCATATCCAAAGTAAGTGTCTTCTCCAGTAAGAACAAAACACTGCCCCTTCCATGAATAGAAGCAGCCCAATGTATTTAACCAGCCACCAGGAATGGTGGCATATCGGGGACTCTGTTGGTCTCTGTTGCTGGCAGGTTGGGCACTCAGCAGTGGCTGTAGCCAAGTTGGCCTTGCAAAGTGGAAGTCTACCTTGCTGGGCCCATGCATAACCTCCATCCTGCCACTATCCTGGCCACTTTGTTCATGAGCCCATTGGCAATGACAGGAGCAGCTAGGGAAAGAGGATGAGTGGTTCCACAGAATGTACCATCCTATCCACTTGATTATCAAAATCCTCCTCTGCTGAGGTCACCCTTTGATAAGCATTCACATGAGACACAAATATCTTCACTTCTCTGGCCCATTCAGAGAGGTCTGTCCACATACCTCTTCCCATACTTTCTTGCATCCAATTTTCTGTTCATGTTCCTTCTGAGTCCCTGAGCATCCAGTCAAACCATTGGTCACAGTTCATGAGTCAGTATGCAATCACACATCAGGCCATTTCTCCTTCAAAGCAAAGTGAAAGGCCAGGTGCACTGCTCTAAGTTCTGCCCTTTGGGTGGATTTCCCTTCATCGCTGATCTTCAGGAAGTCCCAAAAAAGGGCTGTAGTACTGCTGATGTCCAATTTAAAATGGTGCCTGCCTATCACACAGAACCATCTGTAAACCAGACACAAGTTTTCTCTTCTTCAGCCAACTGATCTTAAGAAATTCCCCATGAGGCCATAGATGTAAACTGGGAGATAGAAGGTAATGTGAAAGGAGTGCATACCATGGACATTTACGCCACTTCATCATGCAACTTGTGCCTTCAGGCCCTACTCAAGTGCCATCTTATATATACCACTTCCATTTAATGATGGAGTGCTATATTCATGTCTAACTTTATGACTCTGTGGGTCAGACAACACCCAGTTCATGATGGGCAGCTCAACCGCATGGTGACTTGGTGGCCCATGGTTAAGCATTCAGTCTCCACTAAGGTCCAGTAACAAGCCAAAATCTGTTTCGCAAAAGGAGAATAGATATCTTCAGAGGATGGCAGTGCTTTGCTCCAAAATCCTATAAGGGTGTGCTGTGATTCATCAATAGAGGCTTGCCAAAGACTCCAAATAGCACCTCTATCTGCCACTGACACTCCAGACACCATTGGATCAGCCAGATCATATTGCCCAAGTGGCAGAGCTGCTTGTATAGCAGCCAGAACCTGTTCCCTTGTTCTGGGCTCCACTCAAAACTAGCAGCTTTTTGAGTCACTTGATAAATAGGCTGCAGCAGCACACCCAAATGAGGAATATAAACCCCAAAAAACAAACCCATTGCTGCCGAGTTGATTTCAACTCATAGTTACCCTATAGGACAGGGTAGAACTGCCCCATAGGGTTTCCAAGGAGCAGCTGGTAGATTCAAATTGCCGACATTTTGGTCAGCAGCTGTAGCTCTTAAACACTGTGCCACCAGTAGCTAACAAAGAATATGTTGCCTCCAAAATTCAGAGGCCTGCTGGGTATTATGCCTCTTTTTAGTTGTTGGGAGGGACTTGAATTTTTGTCCGATTAATTTCCCACCCTCCAGCATGCAAATGTTTTACCAATAAGTCCAGAGTCATTGACATGTCTTTCTCACTAGGTCCAATCAGCATAATATCATCAATGTAATGGACCAGGGTAATGTCTAATGGAAGCGAAAGGCAGTCAAGGTCCCTGTGGACTAAATTATGACACTGTTGTTGTTGTTGTTTGGTGCCGTCAAGTCAGTTCCAACTCATAGCAACCCTATGCACAACAGAACAAAACACTGCCTGGTCCTACACCATCCTCACAGTTGTTACTATGCTTAAGCCCATTGTTACAGCCACTGGGTCAGTCCCTCACATTGAGGGTCTTCCTCTTTTTAGCTGGCCCTCCACTTTACCAAGCATGATGTCCTTCTCCAGGGACTGATGCCTCCTGATTACATGCCCGAAGTATGTGAGACGTACTCTCACCATCCTTGCTTCCGAGAATTTTGCTGACAATTCTTCCAAGACAGAATCATTCGTTCTTTTGGCAGTCCATGGTATACTCAATATTCTTCAGCAACACCACAGCTCAAAGGTGTCAATTCTTCTTCCATCTTCCTTATTCATTGTCCAGCTCTCACATGCCTATGAGGTGACTGAAAACACCATGCCTTGGGTCAGGTGCATCTTAGTCCTCAAGGTGACATCTCTGCTTTTCAACACTTTACAGAGGTCTTTTGCAGCAGATTTGCCCAATGCAATGCATCTTTTGACTTCTTGACTGCTACTTCCGTGGGTGTTGATTGTCGGATCCAGATAAAATGAAATCCTTGACAACTTCAATCTTTTCTCTGTTTATTGGTCCAATTGTGAGGATATTTGTTTTCTCTATGTTGAGGTGTAATCCACAGAGAAGGCTGTGGTCTTTGCTCTTCATCAGTAAGTGCTTCAAGTCCTCTTCACTTTCAGCAAGCAAGGTTTTGTCATCCGCATAATGCAAGTTGTTAATGAGTCTTCCTCCAATCCTGATGCCCCATTCTTCTTCAAATAGTTCAGCTTCTTGGTTTATTTGCTCGCCATGCAGATTGAATAAATATGGTGAAAGGATACAACCCTGATGTACACCTTTCCTGACTTCACACCGTGCAGTATCCCCTTGTTCTGTTCAAATACTGCCTCTTGATCTGTGTACAGATTCCTCATGAACACAATTAAGTGTTCCTGAATTCTTATTTTCTGCAATGTTATCCATAATTTGTTATGATCCACACAGTCAAATGCCTTAGCATAGTCAATAAAACACAAGTAAACATCTTTCTGGTATTCTCTTATTTCAGCCAGGATCCATCTGACATCAGCAATGACATCCCTCGTTCCACGTCTCTTCTAAATTTGGCTTGAATTTCTGACAATACCCTGTCAATGTACTGCTGCAGCTGCTTTTGAATGATCTGCAGCAAAATTTTTCTTGTGTGTGGTATTAACGATATTGTTCAATAATTTTCGCATTCAGTTAGCTCATCTTTCTTGGGAATAAGCATAAATATGGATTTCTTCCAGCTGGTTGGCCTGATAGCTGTCTTCCAAATTTCTTGATATAGTGGAGTGAGCACTTCCAGCGCTGCATCTGTTTGTTGAAACATCTCAATTGGTATTCCGTGAATTCCTGGAGCCTCGTTTTTGGCCAACGCCTTCAGTGCAGTTTGGACCTCTTCCTTCAGTTCCAGTGGTTCCTGATCATATGCTACATTCTGAAATGGTTGAATGTTGGCCAATTCTTTTTGGTATAGTGACTCTGTGTATTCCTTCCATCTTCTTAGGATGCTTCCTACATCATTTAGTATTTTCCCCATAGAATTCTTAAGTATTGCAACTTGAGGCTTGAATTTTGTTTCTTCAGTTCTTTCAGCTTGAGAAATGCAGAGCATGTTCTTCCCATTTGGTTTTCTATCTCCAAGTCTTTGTACCTGTCATCATACTACTTTTCTTTGTCTTCTCAAGCCGTCCTTTGAAATCTTCTGTTCAGCTCTTTTTATTTCATCATTTTTTCCTTTTGCTTTAGCTACTCAACTTTCAAGAGCAAGTTTCAAAGTCTCTTCTGACATCCATTTAGGTCTTTTCTTTCCCTCCTGTCTTCTTAATGACCTATTGCTTTCTTCATGTATGATATCCTTGATGTCATTCCACAATTTGTCTGGTCTTTGGTCATTATTGTTCAACTCATCAAATCTATTTTTGAGATGATCTCTAAATTCAAGTCGGATATACTCAAGGTCGTATTTTGGGTCTCAGGGACTTGTTCTAATTTTCTTCAGTTTCCACTTGAACTTGCATATGAGCAATTGATGGTCTGATCTCTGGTCGGCCCCAGCCTTGTTCTGACTGGTGATATTAAGCTTTTCTATCGTCTCTTTTCACAGATGTAGTCTATTTGATTCCTGTGTATTCTGTCTGGCAAAGTCCATGTGTATAGTTGCCATTTACGTTGGTGAAAAAGGTATTTGCAATGAAGAAGTTGTTGGTATTGCAAAATTCAATCATACAATCTCCTGCATCATTTCTATCACCAAGGCGGTATTTTCCAACTATTGATCCTTCTTTGTTTCCAACTTTTGCATTCCAGTCACCAGTAATTATCAGTCTATCCTAATTGTATGTTCAATCAATTTCAGACTGCAGAAGTTGGTAAAAATCTTCATCTTTGGCCTTAGTGGTTGGTGCGTAATTTTGAATAATAATCATATTAACTGTTCTTACTTGTAGGCATATGGACACTATCCTATCACTGAAAGCGGTGTAATTCAGGATAGATCTTGAATTTTTTTTTTTACAACAAACGCAACACCATTCCTCTTCAATTTGTCATTCCTGGCATAGTAGACCATATGATTGTCCAATTCAAAATGACCAATTTCAGTCCATTTCAGCTCACTAATGCCTAGGATATCAATCTTTATGCATTTCATTTTTGATGACTTTCAATTATCCTAGATTCATAATTCATACGTTCCATGTTCTGATTATTAATGGACATTTGCAACTGTTTCTTCTTATTTTGAGTTGTGCCACATCAGCAGATGAAAGTCCCTAAAGCTTGACTCAATTCACATCATTAAGACAGACTATACTTTGAGGAGGCGGCTATTCCTCAGTCCTATTTTGAGTGCCTGCCAACCTGAGGGGCTTATCTTCCGGCACTAAATCAGACAATATTCCACTGCTATTCATAAGGTTTTCACTGGCTAATTCTTTTCAGAAGTAGACCTCTGGGTCCTTCTAGTCTGCTTTACCCTGGAAGCTTAGCTGAAATCTGTCTGCCTTGGGTGATCCTGTTGATATTTGAATACCGGGGGCATAGCTTCCATCATCACAGCAACACACAAGCCCCACAGTATGACAAACTGACAGATGCATGGGGAGATACAGGGCTAGAGAGTTGATATAACTCTTGGGTAGGACAGTGAAGGTGTATTTCCGGCCTTGTCAGCTGAAGGGAAACTGCTCATGGAGGTTCTTCAAAACGGGTATGGAGTAAAAGTCATTAGCCAGTTCAATAGCTGCATATCAGGTACCAGGAGATGTATTAATTTACTCAAGCAGTGAAACCACATCTGGAACAGCAGCTGCAATTGGAGTCACCACCTGGTCAAGTTTTCGATAATCCACTGTCATTCTCCAAGATCCATCCTTTTTTTGCAGAAGACAAATGGGTAAATTGAATGGGGATGTGGTGGGAATCACCACCCCTGCATCCTTCAAGACCTTGATGGTGGCAGTAATCTCTGCAACCCCTCCAGGAATACAGTATTTATTTCGGTTTAATATTTTCCTAGGTAGAGTCAATTCCAGTGGTTTTCACTTGGCATTTCCTATCATAATAGCCCTTACTCCACTTGTCAGGGATCCAGTGTGGGTGTTCCACCAGTTGCTGAGTATATCTATCCCAATTATTCATTCCAGAACTGGGAATATAACTACAGGATAAGTTCAGGGACCCACTGGACCTATTTGAGATGGACACTAGCTAAGAATCCATGAATAACCTGACCTCCACATCCCCCACTCCACTGTGGGCCACAATGATGTTTTGGGTCTCTTGGAATTAGTGTCAGTTCAGAGCCAGTATCCAGTAATCCTTGAAAAGTCTGGTTATTTCTTTTTCCCCAATGAGCAGTCACTGTAGTAAAATTCCATAGATTCGTTTGGGGAAGGCTGGGAGTAAGATTAACAGTATAAGTTTTTGTAGTGTTAATAGAGTCCTTCCTCAAGAGGACCAAGCTTCCTCTTCATTCAAGGGATTGTGGGTCTGTAAATGCACTTAAGTCTGGGAATTGACTATTTTGGTGATTCAAGTTAGACTGCTGTTCACTTGACCTAGAATTCTTTCACTGTACAGATCAAGTAAGCATTTGGTAGATTTCCTATCTATTTCACTCCTGGTGACACCATGACTAAGTAGCCAGTGCAATAAGCCCGTATGAGTCAAACTATTCTGATTGCTGCTTTGATTCTGCTGTCCATTATGGTAACCATGTCCATCTTTGTTGATTGAGTGCCATCACTTGGCCCCTACTACTAAGGGGTCCAATTAGCCCCACTGTAGTTACCAAAAAAAACTCATTGCCATCTAGTTGATTCCTACATTAGGTGTCTTAATTCAGTTAGGGCTGTTCTCACTGTCAAATCTGATTTACATAAAATAGCAATCACAGCAGTCTTCAAGGATGCTGGGGCTCCCTTCACAAATTTGTTCCTCAACCTTGTGGTAAAAGGTGTGTCCTCTGGGTGCTCCTTGTGTGAGTCTAACCCCATAAATCCACACTAACTTGAGAATTTCCCTAAGCCTTTGGATACTTCCTTCTACAGTATACCAAGGCAGGTCTAGTACTTCAACTTGATTTAGTGTAGGCCACCACATAGGCCATGCTTCAGCGACCCAACAAAATAAACTATTAGCTCTTTTCCTAACATTTCAAGCTAAAACACTGAATGAAGAATCTGTACTTAGTGGGTCCGTATCAGTAAACTCAGACTAATACATCTTTATGTTTCTTGCACCATTATCCCATACCACAAATCCTCCAGGTTTCTGTTTCTACATATTAGAACAGTCAAGCTGTTTTTTTGGAGTGTAATATACCTCCTCCTGGATCACACTTGGCATTTCATCTCTTGGGGCTCGCTCAGATTTAAGTCTAGTTATAGGTCTAGAAGTCAAAATGGGTGATGGGGATGTGTTTTAAGAACATTCAACATTGTCTTTTAGGACATCCACCCCAGGCAATGTCCCAGGCAACGACTCAGACAAAGGCTCTTCAGGCACAGCTGGGTTCATTTCATCAGATGGGAGTGGAGAGGTTAGTGGTTTTACTGGGGAGGGTGGCTTAGCAGACAAAGATGGAGTGATTTCTTCAGATGTAAGAGGGCTGGTTCTGTTCGCAGGAGTGATTTAACAGAATTTAGGGCTCTGTGTCCCCAGCATCCTGATTATTTGTCCTTATGTCCCCATCCCCAAGTTTCAGGATCTCATTTCTTCCCAATCAATACCCTCACTTTAACTTCAGACACATTTTGAGGTTGGAAATTCAGTTGGCGTTGCAATTCAGCCACTTTTACAATAAGACTCTGGGTTTGATTTTTGGCAATATCAGCTTTGTAACTACAAGAATAAGGCTTTCTTTCAAGGCACAAGTGGAAACTTTGAGGTCATTTATGTGGCACTTGAGCTTTCATTCTGAAGTCCTGAGTTCATCTCTTCCCTTCACCACTTTGTCTAGGAAATGTAGGACCAACTGACCAGCTTTCTTATACTTCTCATTCAGATGAAATTGTAGAAAGGTGTCAAACATGCAATGACTCAGTTTCACCTTTCACCAATACCTGATCTATCAGTGGTGATATTTTGTGCATTTCTATTGTCACCTCATGCCATGGATTAGCAGTGCCTTCTTTACTACAGGAAGCAGAGTTATCAACATCTTTAGGACTAAAAAACTTGAGAATCGATTTAAAAAACTCATCCTTACAATTGTGTTTCTCTAGAACCACTCTTGGTACCAAATGTCTTAGGCTGAGTTCTCTAGAGAAGAAAAACCACTAAGGTGTATAAATATCATATATAAAACCAAGAAACCAAACCCATTGCTATTGAGTAGATTTCAACTCATAGTGACATTGGAGAGAGATTTATATCAAGGAAATGGCTTACACGGTTGTAGAGGCTGGAAAGTCCCAAATCCATGGTCAGACTGGATGCTTCTCCTGGCTGTCAGGTTTTGGAGACTGATGAATCCCAAGATCAGCAGGCAAGACAACAGGTAAACAGCTAGCTCAAGTCCCAAGAATAAGAGGTCAGATTAACTGAAGCCAGCCTAAGGATCCAGAGTGAGCAAAAGCCCACAAGCCTTACCTGAAAGTCCACCTATATTGGATGCAGATCACACCCCCAAGAAGACTTCCTTTCAACTGCTTGGCTACTCACAGCAAATCTCATAATTGAGGTGATCACATCATGTAAGTGATTACATCATTATAAGACTGCCAGACTACATCATAACTGCCAAACCACTGAGAACCATGGCCCAGCCAAGATGACACACACCTTTAACTGTCACTGATCTTGTTACATGTTCCCAAGTCACAGTGAAGCCATACTTTTACATAATTCTTGGGATTTGTATATGCTACCCATTCTATTTTGATGCCTTTTCCTCTTATCTCCATAGAGAGCTTCTACTCTTTTTCTACTATTCAATTTTAATGATTCCTTCTCTGCAAGGCAATCCTTTATAGTGCCAGGCGTAGTCACTCTTCTCTGTGCCTCTGCTATTTAAACAATGATTCCAGTAGCTATTATAATAATTGCTTATTCTTTAGAAACATAGATTGTAGACCTGAAAGAAGCTAGACTAAGCCAAGATATATAACTGCCTCTTTATCACTGAATATTTTCAATAAGTTGAGATTTTATAACCTCCATTACAATTTAAAAGATTCTAAGTTATTTTAAGTTATTCTATATAAGATAGTCTGTTAAAAAAAAAAAAAGCTTTATTTTCTAGGATGATAAATTCCTTCCTATTCATAGTTCTAGATGCAAGTAACAGAAATTTTCCCAAACAAGTTTAAGAAGAGGAACTTCTTATAGGATAATGAACCTTGTGGACTTCACAGAATGTGAAGCACAGCCCAGATTTGCCAGAGCTTTCCTGAAAACTGGAAGGTTAGGAACTACAAGGTATTACAAGGGCATGTGCTGCAGAGTCAGACAGCCTGTTTCAAGTCTGGGTACTAAAATGGATTAACCATGTAACCTGCAGCAATGATTTAACTTCTGTATCCTTCCTTCCCTCCTTCCTTCCCTCCTTCCTTCCTTCCTTCCTTCCTTCCTTCCTTCCTTCCTTCCTTCCTTCCTTCCTTCCTCCCTCCCTCCCTCCCTCCCTCCCTCCCTCCCTCCCTTCCTTCCTTCCTATTTATCACTGATCCATCTCTCCAGTGTTCTCCATGAGCAAGGCTTTATGGGGAATAAGACGATGTTTAAAGCATGGTCTTTACTTTTAGAAAAGGTCTCAACTAAGCATTTGGGTGAAGAGCATAAGTGATGGAGACAAGAAGAGAGAAGACATGTGAACAAATAATATGATATATCAAGGAAGTAAATTACTACTAGATTAGTTTTTCAAGCAGGGTAATATGAAGAAAAAAAAGGAGCAATTGATTGGGAGCAGAATGAGGAGACACGTTTCTTGGAGGAAGAAACATTTTTAAATGGTCCTAATAATAAACCCCTTGTCACGTCGATTCTGACTCCTAGCCGTCCCATGTGTAGGACCTACTTAATCATTGTTTTGTGAAGATTAAATAAGTTAGTACATGTAAAGTACATACTTTGTCTCTACATTATAGGGCCTGTCTGCTTTCTGTATATTCTGTCTCTCAAATTTGTGTTATCTCCTTTTTCCCTATTCAAATGATCAAATGCCTCTGCTTACTGTTTTTGCTCATAGCCCAGTTGACTACCAGAACTCCAAAGTCTGCATGACCTTCCAGCCCTACCACATACCAGTCACTATCTCCCAGTTTAATTCCTGAGATTTAGAATCTGACTTTCTTTAGCTTCAGAAACCAGGCCATGTGACATATAATTCACTGGGCAACTTATAGTTGAGTCTCACCTGGGTCAGGTGTTCATCATTTCTTGATTCATTAACTGTGATTAGGGAAACGGAAGAGTGATATGGCAAATAAACTAATTGCTTGGGCAGAAGGGATTGGGGACAGGTATGTACATACATTTTGCATATCAGTGGAGCTGAGGACATCGTGATTCTTTTTGTAGAACGGAAAAAATTCCAAGACAAAATCATTTTCTCTACACTATGTTTATCCCATTTATAATGCACAATAAATTTTGCGAACGTTTAAGAACTTAGCATAGTATTAAACACTTAAAAATCACTCAATAAATATAATTTTATTATTATCCCTCAGGTTGAAATGCTCTCACTTATTTCTACACTGGCTACAATTCTCCTCATCTTCAAGGTCTAACTCAGATGTTTCTTCCTCCAAGAAACCTGTCTCATCATTCTGCTCTCAATCAATTGCTCCTTTTTTTTCCTTCATATTACCCTGCTTGAAAAACTAGTCTAGTGGTAAATTACTTCTTTGTTGTATTATATTAGTTGTTCACATGTGTTCTCCCTTCTTGTCTCCATCACTTATGCTCTTCACCCAACTGTTTAGCCAAGATACTTTCTAAAAGTAAGGACCATCCTTTAGACATCATCTTATTGCCCATAAGGCCTTGCTCATGGAGAACACTGGAGAGATGGATCACTGATGAACAGACAGAAGGAAGGAAAGAAGGAATGCAGAAAGGAACGAAAGATGGAGGGAGAGAAGGAGGGAGGAGCAAAGGAACTAAGGAATGTAAGATTTTTCAAAGATATTTCAGTCATACTAACTTATTTTATTCTCAGAACACCATTTTAAGGAAGGCAAGACAGTTACTCTGACAATTATTTTAAAAGGAACTGGGCTAGGTGACATGCATAAATGGCTGGTTATTAAATGTTAGGATAAAGTCTAAACTGTAATTGTTTGCCCAGTATGTTCCCCATTACACCAATCTACATCTCTATGATTCCTTAGGTACACATAACTCTCATGGATTCCACCTCCTCCCACGGTTTGATATACTATCTACTTACATGCCAATTATTTCCGAATCCATTACTTAAGCCCAGAAACTTTCCCCAGTTTCCAAGCTTATGAATTCAGCTACCCCTCAAAGGTCTCCCTCTAGATACACAACAGACACTTCAAGCCCACCACATTCACCACCTAACTCATCATCTTTCCAACGGACCTGACTTTCCTCTTTCTGTTTTGCAATAAAGATCACGTAAAACAGAACCATATAAATCATTTTCAATTTTCCCTCTCCTTAACTCACCACATCTTATATCCTTAATATCCTTATCTTTTCCCAGTACTAATAGCTTTGTTCCGATCTGCATTATCCCTTACTGGTCTATTATGATTATCACATGTGGCCCCCAATTCCACCCTGTGTCCTGTGACTCCCTAAATCCTTTGAGGGCCTCCTCTTTATAGCAAATTAAAACATAGCACACAATTATTATCAAGTATTGATTTGAACCACTTTATTTTTTATAATTTTTTTAATGTTTCATTTGTAGTATTACAAGAGATTTTAATGGTGTTGTTTTTTAGCCTCCTTAAGAATGTGGGTCAATAAATGGAGAGTTTTTTTTTTTTCTCTCATTCTTTTCCCATTAACTTTTAGTAAATTAAATTCAGTCTCTAGGAAAGCATGACGTTATTCCCTAAAGTATTCTGCTCAAAACACATATTATGAGGAGAATAAGCCTTTATAAGCTGCAAAACCATTTAACTAAATTGTTACATCTAGCAAAAATGCGTATTTATTTCTAAGGTTGCATACCCATTTGTACCTACAGAGAATTCTAGCTTATAGTGCATGATATTTTTATCTTAATAAATTACAAGATTAAGCTTTGCCACATATTTTGTATCTTGATCACTCATCAATATTGAGCCTGTCAAAACGAAACTATAATATAGTTTCCAAATATACAGACAGATAGAGAAAGAAACAGAGATAGACATATAACCAAAGCAGTTGCCTTCAATGCAATTCCAACTCGTGGCAATCCCATATGATACAGAACTGCACTCCATAGGGTTTTCAAGGCTGTTACCTTTTAGAAGCAGATCACCAGGCTTTCCTTCTGAGACATCTCTGGGTGGGTTCAAATCACCAACTTCAGTTAGCAATTGAGCACTTAACCCTTTGTGCCACTCAGAGATTTTTATATATATATATATACATATATACACACACACATATATATGTGTATGTACATATATATATATATATATATATACAGAGAGAGAGAGAGAGGGTCAGCAAAAAAGAGGAAGACCCATAACGAGATGGACTGACACAGTGGCTTCAATGATGGGCTCAAACCATAACAACGATTGCAAGAATGGCACAGGACCAGGAAGTATTTCATTCCGTTGTACATAGAGTTGCTATGAGTCAGAACCAACTTGATGGCACCTAATAACAACAAAAACAACTTATACATAGAATTACTTTATAATTCTTGAAAGAATGAAGAAACAGAGAAAGAATGTTTCAAACAGAAAACACAAAAGAGGCATCAAATTCACAAAACAATTTGAAGTACTAAAATAAGGTTTTTTTTAATTCAGGAGAAAACATTTAGTTGTGATTTAGGCATAAATATTACCTCTCAGCAAAAACTATACACATACATGTATATGCACACACACATGCACTACACACATATGCATATGCTGTGGCAAACTGTAACCCTGATAACTGTGGGTCACATTCACATTAGGTGTCTTAGCAACCAGGCTAGTCCATGTTTGCGTAGAAAACCACAGTAGCCACTTCTGTTTGCTTAGTGTCCACTTAAACTTCTTGGTTCTTTCATCAAAGCTTCTTGTTCTGCATCTTTTTATATTTTTATTTTTTCATGCTCATCATGTTCTGTTAACAACAGAAACCATGGCAGAAACCTAAAAAATCAAAGGTACCTTCAGACAAATACCACATTTATGTCCACCCCAAATGGATACGAGAAAAGAAGGAAAAATAAGAGGAAAGGCCTCTGGAATCCCCAGTTTCCCTATTGTCAAGTTCTTCCTCCCACACTGTGTTCCAGCACCACTGGTCTTTGAATAGTTACTCATGCACCAAGCTCTTGGCATCCCTAAGGTCTTTCTTCGCAATGCTCCCTCTCTCTGGAAGACTGCTCCCTTGACATTGGCTTGGATAGTTCCTTTCCTTCCTTCAA
Organism: Loxodonta africana; assembly: GCF_030014295.1. Classification (NCBI taxonomy): domain Eukaryota; kingdom Metazoa; phylum Chordata; class Mammalia; order Proboscidea; family Elephantidae; genus Loxodonta; species Loxodonta africana. Next base: position 104,937,958 of record NC_087343.1, on the reverse strand, counting down.
GTCTCATCATAATTTCTTTTTTTCCTCTTCTCAGAGAGGACTTCTCTTACCATGGAGGTAAGGCAGGTCCCTCCATTATTCTCTTAAGGCATCAACTTTTTTCATTATAAAATTCACCACCATATGCTAAGTACAGATTTATTTGTGTTTACTAGTTTAATGTCCGTCTTTTAACCTAGACAATAGGTTCGTAAGTGAAAGTCCTCTGTTTCTTACCACTGTTACCCAGCACTCAGCACAATCCCCTCCCCCAGCACATGCTAGATACACCATGAATATTTAAGGAAGACAAGAAGGAAGGAGGAGAGAGAAGGAATGACAGTGATGAAAGCTAAATAAGAGGAAAGCCAGAAAAAAAGCATATAACTTTTAGAAAAAAAAAAGGAATGATAAGAAAAGAACAAGCAGAAAATAGAGGAAAGATGGAGTCTGTGATGGATAATGTTCCATGTCAACTTGGCTAGGCCACGATTCTCAGTATTATGTAATCACCTCCATAATGTGATCAGCCAATCAGTTGTAAGTGGTGTTTCCCTGGAGTGTGGTCTGCACCTAATATATATGTGAACATTCTGGCAAAGCATGCTTGCTTGCTCTGGATCCTGTTTCTGGCTCATCGTCACCTGACCTCCAGTTCTTGGGACTTGAGCCAGCAGCTTGTCATCTGATTTAACAGTTTCCACAGCCGGATGAGCCATTTCCTTGAGATAAATCTCTCTGCCTATATATATGTGTATATATATAATATATATATATACGCATACATATATATATATATATAGAACCCTAGTGGCACGGTGGCTAAGAGCTCAGCTGCTAATCAAAAGATAGGTAGTTCAACTCCACCACCCAGTCCTAAGAAACCCTACGGGACAGTTCTACTCTGTCCTATAGAGTGGCTATAAGTCCAAATTGACTCAATGGCAACAGATTTGGGATCTTTTTTTTTTTTTTTTTGCTATATATATGGAAACACTGGTGGCGTAGTGGTTAAGTGCTACAGCTGCTAACCAAGAGTTCAGCAGTTCGAATCTGCCAGGCGCTCCTTGGAAACTCTATGGGGCAGTTCTACTCTGTTCTATAGGGTTGCTATGAGTCAGAATCGACTTGATGGCAGCGGGTTTGGTTTTTTTGGTTTTATATATATATATATATATATATATATATATACTTCACTAGTTTTGTTTCTCTAGAGAATATAGCCTAAGACAGAACCCAAGAGGAAAAGTATTCTAAGATGGGAACAGAAATAAAAAAGAAAGCTTAAAATAAAAACAAAATCATCTCTGATGACAGCCCAGCCAATCCAACATTTTTCCATGAATATCAACTAGAAAACCAGACTGAAACAGGATTATGACTGTCACCAATGACAAATTGTCATGCCAATGTCTCCTTGTAATGCATGCATTGGTTTATGGACCTAAACTCCTTGAGTCAGCAGCACAAATCTGGCTAATGTTCTTTAGAACAGCATTTTCCCTTTAGGGTTCTGATTTAGCTGACAGATGTATAAAGCCTCCTGTAGTCAGTTACCTCACAATTGATTACACATCTGTGAGGCTCGTAGACTCATGTTTTTCTCACCAAGGTCAGCATTACCTTAAGCCCTGCACCCTGGTGTTGAGCTGTCGGCATTAGAGGGCATGACATAAATTCAGGTTATGCTTTGGCCACATACCCCTTATACCACTGGTGTTTCTGTAGATGGATATGGAAGACATTGATCTAAAATTCTCTGGTGGGGAATGAGTGTGTGTCAGTGAAGTTTGGTTAAGGCCAAGGCCTGTTGTCATTTCACCCTTGTACATTAGTAAAGCCAAGTTTGAAGTTGTCAGGGGGCAATCCCAACTGAATTGAGGCAACAAATATGCAGCTGTCAATGAAGCCTACCATGATGGCCCTGTTTAAAATTGCAAACCAACACTTTCTCCCACATTTTTAATCCCCTTAACTTGCTCTACCTTTTTTTATTACACTTATCACATCCTAATATATTTCATGATTTATGCCATTTATTATTTACTTGCTTCTCCCAGTAGAATATAATGTGCGTTAGGTCAAGGATATCATGTATTTTGCTCACTAATATATTCCCAGCACTTAAACCAGTGTCTGCCACATAATAGATACTTAATTAATATTTTTCTAAGTAAGGAATCAATAATAAACAAAGAATGAATATCAGTACACTACCTTGTGGAGGTGAGGAGGCAAGTATATAAAGACGGAAGCATCGTGACCTTCTCCTTATGATTTAGTTGGGAAAACATACAAGCACATAGGAAACTGGACAATAATTCAAATGAGATAACATGCATTGATCAATGTAATTACATACATTAATAAACACAATTAAACCATAAGGAAGGCAACTTACAGTAGTAGGAATAATACTGGACTTCAAACGTTGGAATTGAATTCTGGCTCCACCACTTACCAACAAAATTACTTCAGACAAGTTACTTAGATCCTCGGAGCTTCAGATTCTTTATTAGTACAAATGAATAATTATAGCCTCCCCATGGGATTCTAGTGAGGGTTAAGCAGGTAAAAAAAAAAAAAAAAGTGCAAGTAACAGGATAATAGTATTTAGTCAATAAATGTCTACGGGAAGAGAAGACTTTTCCATTTACAGATAAGAAAGGAAACAGAATGGTTAGGTTACTTGCCAAAGGTCATCTAGTTAATGTCAGATTAACCAGTTGCCAGTGATTCAACTCTGACTCATAAAAACCCCATACACGTCAGAGTAAAATTGTTCTCCATAGGGTTTTCGATGGCTGATTTTTCAAATGTAGACCACCAGGCCTTTCTTCCAAGGCATATCTGGATGGACTCAAACCTCCAACGTTTCAGTTAGCAGCCAAGGACATTAGGAATCCCAAATCTCCTGATTCCTAACCCAGTGTTACTGAAAATAGACCAGCGCAGTTCCTACACTGTCCCCTTGACTTTATTCCTATGAGCAATTCTGTTTCTCACACATAACAAGAATTTATCATTTGTTCTAGAAAAGGAGCATCATTTCCCTGAAATGCCTTCATTAGGCTCCAAGATGTCTAAGCTCTGTCTCCCTTTAATTGGTTTACTTGTGAAGGAGCAATTTGCTTTACAACCTCTTTGCAGAGTCTGAAGGGTTTATGACCATGTGGTGTCAACAGGAGCTCTAAGATGCTTTCAGTTCCATTTACTAGCTTCAGAGTCTTCAAATGTAGGAGCCTATTTGTTCTGAAAAGACTGGAGTTTGAACATTAGATGGGAGAAGCCCTCATACTTTTCCTCTTACTGTCAAATAGTACAATCATTTCCCACGGTCCACTCCACAGCCAAAGCAGCATTCTCATCCCCTAGGATAATACGATCAGTACTAACATGATGGGTTTTTAATGATAACACATCAACTTGTCCTATCACAAGGCTTCTGACAGGCTGGGTGGGGATGCTTTGGTCAGTTTCATGACGTTTTTGTAAGTGGAAATAAAGACGTCCAGGGAACCAGCAAACCCATCGGCTCAAACTCAGAAACCCGGAGTACTGAATTTGTGATCATGAGCGTTCTACCTCCTCACTTTCAAATGCATATGCTAAGGGAGATGTAAACAAGGAAATAGAATAATTAAAGGCTCAGAGGCCTCAACTGACTCACCATGCAACCCACTTAGCCCCACTTGAATCCTAAGTTATGTCATACTAGTACCAGTTGCCATTGAGTCAACTCCGACTCATAGTGATCCCATGTGTGTCAAAGTAGGATTGTGCTCCCTAAGGTTTTTGGTGACTGATTTTTTGGAAGTAGATCACCAGGCCTTTCTTCCAAGGTGCCTCTGGGTGAGCTTAAACTTCCAACCTTTCAGTAAACTGCTGAGGCATTAACTATTTGCACCACCCAGGGACTCTAAACATAATGCTGAGGTATGAGGCATTATTAATAATAAGCTCACTATTCAAGAAAAAGCTCTTTGTTGTCAAGGAATGTAAACTCATAGTTCAAGTAAAAAAGCTGTGATTCTTGTAGAGTCAGTATCATCTTTGGTAATCTAAGAGTAGGATATGAAGTAAAGTCAGACAACTCTCTCAGTCTCCCAAATGCTCCAGTGGCTCTTGTCTCTGTCAGAATCTGAGACTCTGTTTCATATTCCTCCCTTTGATGATTAGTTCTTTTCTTCTCACTCATTAACAGTCATACAGTCTTTCAGGTCAAATTCTCAATATTAACGGATCCAATGTTTTGGTGTCTCAGTTCCCATATTCTTTAAGAATGAGAGAAGAATCCCAAGGCCTGACCAATCTTCTAATCAGGTCACCACATGGCTGGGAACCCTGGGGCTGGTGGTGTCCTATGGGCAGCAGGGCCTGTAGCGGTGGCAGGTCCTGCAGAAATCTGGGACTGAAAATAATAAACAGAACCCCCATGAATGAGATAAACACTTGCTCGTTAATTCTGAAATCACTCTCCCTGTCACCACTATCTCATTTCAGCTGAGGCTGCTGTTGTCACTCACTCTTATCACTGTATTTCCTCTTAAATGGTCTCCTTAAATTCAGAGTCTCCCCTTCTGAACACTTCCCATCTGCAACCAGGATGATTTCACTGTCATTCCCCTGCTCAAACCTCTAAAATGGCTCCCTGCTTTCCTGCAAGAAGGACAAAATCCATAGTTATTCAAATGACATAGGAAGCCTCATCTGGCCTGCCAGTACATCCTCATGTCTCTCTGTTCCTTACACTTCCTCCAAACCACTGGTCCAGGGTGCAGATCAACTACTTACAGATTTTTAAGCATACCAGGCTCTTTGCTATCTCCAAGAACTTAGCATATTCTGTTTTTTCTACCTAGCATCTGTCTTCTTTCCTTACACCTGCCTAGTTATATTTGTCTTTTAGAATCCAATTTAGACCCAAAATTCTCAAAGAAGCCTTCCTGGATTTCCCACATGCTAGGACAGGCACCTTAAGTTTATTACTATTCTAGCAGTTATTACACTCCATCATCATGGACTGTTAACTTTTCTATGTGTCCCACCCCCACCAGACTGTCAGCACTCAAAAGGTAGACCCTTTGAGAAATGCATTGTATCCTCAGAGTCTGTCACCTAGTAGATATTCAATAAATATTTTCTGAATGAATGAATGAGAAGGTGAAGGCCCTCAAAGATCTTTAGTACCTTCCCGGCTCTAGCCTTTCCTTCCAGATGGGTATTCAGTCACTGCTTGACAACCACCGTCTTCTTTCTGTACCATGTTGACAGTGTAAAACAATCCAAAGACATCACAAAACATAGGTTCCATAGTTTCAAAATATAGAATACCCAGGAAATGTGTCAGTACAACCTATATGCCTTCCCCAAAATATATTTCAAATGATTGCAAAAGATTTTACTTCTCTCATCTGCTGCTATCAACTCTCAGGCTTGTTCCCCAGCACAGTACAATTGAAGATACTTGAAACTGGCCTGCTAACAGGGGCTTAGATACACACATGATCAGAGATATGCCTCTGAGTTCCAAAGCCCCCACTGTCCCTCTAATGAAAAACCAGGAAATTAAAATCCTTAACCAAGGAAGTAACGTTAGCCCCCTAAATACACACCAATACATCCCTGCACAACTCTCACAAGGTCACATTGTGAAAGCCAATCTTGCTCAGACTAGGAAAAAATATGAGACCTCATGACATTAAAAAAAAAAAAAAAAAGTGGTTTTTTTTCTTTCTATCCATCAAATTAAGCTTTAATAGCTTTTTACTAAGTTTAGTTTCTACCTAGCATTTGGAGAACGTTTAGTAGAACCCACTTACACTTAACAGACAAACCAAACCCATTGCTGTCAAGTCAATTCCAACTCACAGATTTTCCAGGGAGCGCCTGGTGGATTCGAACTACCGACCTTCTGGTTAGCAACTGTAGCACTTAACCTCTACACCTCCAGGGTTTTTCCAGAGCAGGCCTGGTAACACTGGAATCTGTCTGCAGGATTGGTGGGTATCACTAAAAGCTTGTCAAGAAGACAAAAAGCTGCTTAACTTTTCAGTTATCCAGAAACACAATCTGCTTAACAGGAGTGAACGTTTGGTAGTTTCTTATGCAAGATTCTAGCCAGTTTTTAAATCTATTAATCATCGCCCATGGTTATGCCCAGGAGCACCAGAAAAGCAGCCACTTTACCCTTAGCTCACCAGCAGAAGCAATTTGCATGAGCTGATTATTTAAATGATATCCACGGTAAAAATTAGAGTAAGAATTCTATTTAATTTTTAAGTTGAAGCTTTCAACTAGTGGATATTTTCTTTCTTCTTTTAAAATTTTTAAATTAAATCTCCATTTAAATCACCTACACCATCTTCATCAGGTGACAACAGCATCGTTTCCTGCAGTGAACATCTCTCTGACCCAGGGCTTCTTCTGTATCTCAAGATCGGTTTTCACAAGTACATAGCATATGCTGTAAATGATGATGTGGGAGCTAACTACCTGGCACCTGGGACTCCTGTTTGGGGCAAAAATAGCAACAACTGGGACATTATCTTCCCTAAGATGAGGGCTTTGTCCAAGGTGAGTGACCACATTTCACTCTTCTCTATTTATTAGCTTCAAAATTCCTTTCCTAAGACCAGTCTCTGTCATGGTGATGAGCCTCTGCAAAACGTTAACTTCTACCAAATCTAAAGGGAAAGCTATTTACAAAAAAAAAAGGAAAGAAAGCATACTCATTTTGTTTCAGTGCAAAAGACTGTTTTCGTTTCTAAGACCTTCTAGGCAAACAGTAATTTTAGGATTAAATAAGCATAATAGGTTGTGTTTGGGAGTGCTGTTAGTTTAAGAGGGCTGCCATAACAAAGTATCACAAACTGGGTGGTGGCTTACAACAACAGAAATTTATTCTTTCACAGTTCTGGTGGCTAGAAGTATGAAATCAAGGTGTCAGTGGGGCCATGCTTCCACCAAAGATCAAGAGGGAATCCTTCTTTGTCTCTTCCAGCTTCTGGTAGCCCCAAGCATTCCTTGGCATTGGCAGCATAACTCTAATCTCTGCCTCCATCTTCACATGGTCATCTTCCCTCTGTGTCTCTGCCAGTCTCTCTGTCTCTTCTCTTCTTATAAGGACACCAGTCATATTGTATTTAGGATGTACTCGGATGGTAGGAGCCCTGGTGGTGCAGTGGTTAAGTGCTTGGCTGCTAACCAAAAGGTCAGCAGTTCAAACCCACCAGCTGCTCTGTAGAAGAAAGACGTAGCAGCCTGCTTCCATCGGAAACCCAATGGGACAGTTCTACTCTGTCCTGTACAGTCACTATGAGTCACAATTGATTCAAGGGCAACCGGTTTTGGTGCTCCATTTTGACCTCATCTTAACTTAGCTAAATTAAAGACCCTATTTCCAAAGAAGGCCCCATTATTTACAATAATATTTCAAAATATTTGGAATTATGCTTTTTAACCCAGTTGGCCTGGCCACATTCCCCAGGCATCATTCTATTACTCAGCTCCATCATTTGCTATCATAGTCTTGCCCACAGAATATCACTTGCTTTCAATTTGTCTGTTTTAGAAATTTGGGCCTCAGCAAACATATGCACCCGCACCACCTACAAATTGCATTCATATCCCAGTTCCTTCCAAAATCAAGAACATATTCACCCAAATATTGTCTGACATTAAACCTTTTGCAAAAACCTTCATGTTCCCACATAGCCTCACTACTACTCAATCAGCAACTCTCTACAATCTTATCTTCCACTTTCACCGCTCTACTGGATTACCCTCTCAAAAATATTTCACTAGTTTCCCAGTGGCCCTTTCCTAGACCTCTTCTTCTAAGCCTTGCTGAAGACTCGGGACAGGTGACCATCATTTTATTTTAAAAACATTCCAACTTATCTTCTAAAACTTTGAGATAAGCTTCTTTTGTTCTATCTCTCTGACTTCTCTTTCTCTATCTTAAACTCTCATTTTGATCCCAGGTCTGGGTATTATTCAGGGTTTCTGTCTTAACTCTAGTCTTTTTTCTCCTCATCCTCCTCCTCCTTCCCCTCCTTTTTTTTTTCTCCTCCTCATTGTCTCTCCTTAAGTGATCACTTTTATGTTGATGGTCATCAGCTTGAGAACTTTCCCAGACTTATGAGTCCCATTCCTAACCATTCCTAACTGCCTGCTGAGTCATAGGAGTATCAAGTTCAATGTGTTGAAGAATAAACTCATTAGTGTGCCCTTCAAACATGCTCTTCCTTTATTGCCATCATTCTCCCTGTTACTGTGACTTAAAGCAAATTTTTCTCCCTTCTCCTCTGTTAGAATTCATGCTAATTTTTTCGTTCAACTTCCAGTTCAGTAATATTTATTGAACACCTGTCACATGCCAACGTGTATGTAAATACATTCGTACCCAAATAGACAAGGTCTCTGCCCACTATACAGCATCCAATTTATTATTTCTCTGTTTGCATTAAACCTCTCGTGTTTGTCTTCTCTTCTCAATCTCCACTGCCACTAACTCAATTCTGGGAAACAATTATTCCTTACTTAGAATATTATAATTATAATATATAATTATAACTGATTCTCCTTCCTCAGTCTTTCCCCTGTCTAACCTCTCATGGACATTGCTATAACATTAATCTTTTGAAGAACAGAAAATATACTTATTCAAAGACCATTTTCTAGTCTCCTTTCCTACTAAATAAGATTAAATAAAATTCTCATTGCAAATCAACCCCCCATGCTCCTTTTCCAAGCTTGTTGTCTGTTTCCCTTCTCCATGAACACCATGATCTCACAAAACCAGACTATACAATTCTATGCTTTTTCCCATCCACATCTTTGACAATGCTCATTTCTTCATTTAGAATTTCCTCTACCTACTGTTGAACATCTTCACATCTCCTTGTCAAGAAATGTGAAAGGTCTGAGATTTTATCTTACTTTCAAACTAATAAGTTGTCATGTCATAGTTTCACAGATGCTGGGAAAAAAACATATTGAAAACTCCCACAACAGAAATAAAGAATTTTATTACTCACAACAATACAATAGCCAGAGAATCAGTATTTTTTTTTTTTTTTTGCGCCATCCCCCAAGCAAAGTTTCTCACAGGCCAACATGAAGAGGGCTCAGTAATATCTGCATATACAGTGGGTTGCATTACAGGAGAGGAACTCTGAGCTTAGAGAAATGGAGTCTTTTATACTGGACAGTAGGCATGTCAGCCCTTTGCTCCAGAGGGTCACACTATCTATCTTCCAAGGCTGTTCAGTGTACAAACGTCTTCATATGGATACTCCTGAAAATGGTAAATGGCACCTTTGATCATATGGTCTAATATGAGCTCACCTCAGATACTAGCCACTTACACTTGCAAATAAGATCTTTCTTTTCCCAATTTTCAGGACATTTTCTCTATACTGTTCCTTTTAAGTCTGGATCTTTTACAATGTACTATACTTACTTTTGGAGCCTTAGTGGCACAGTGGTTAAGAGCTCGGCTACTAACCCAGAAGACCGAAAGTTTGAATCCACCAGCTGCTCCTTGGAAACCCTATGAGGCAGTTCTACTCTGTCCTGTAGAGTTGCTGTGAGTCTGAATCAATTTGACAGCAACAGTTTTTTATACTTACTTTTACTTGCATCTTTCTCCCCTACAAGACTATAGGTCCTTGAGCTCAAAGCTCAGCCCCAGCACATAGTACATACATACTGTGGATCCCTAGTTCACAATGCTAAAGTGCTTGGATTCTAACCAACAGGTCAGTGGTTTGAAACCGCAAGTGACTCCACAGGAGAAAATATCTGGGGATGTGCTTCCATAAATATGACAGCCTAGGAAACCGTATAAGGTAGTTCAACATAGGGTCACTATAAATTGGAATCCACTTGAGGACATACCACCTCCACAAAAACAAAGAACAAACAAGTTAGATAACTTAGATGAAATGGGAAAAAATGCTGAAAAGACACAAATTACTGAAATTTACAAAAGAGGAAATAGAAAATCTGTGTAGACCTCTGACAAGTAAAGAGATTGAATTAGTCATTTAGAAATTTTCCGTAAGGAAAAGGTGGCTTCATTAGTGAACATTACCAATCATTTAAAAGAATAGTAACACCTATTCTTCACAATCTCTACCAGAAAACAGAAGAGGAGAGAACACTTTACAACTCATTCAATGAGGCTAATATTACCCTGATACCCAAATTAAGCAAAGACATCACAAGAAAACAACCAGGCAATATTCCTTATGAATAAAGATGCAAAATTCCTTAATAAAATACTAGCAAAGCAAAATCAAACAACATATTAAAAAGGATTTTACACTATGACAAATGTGGTTTATCCCAGAAATGCAAGGCTTATTTAACATCTGAAAATCACATAATGTAATAAAAAAAAAAAGTAATACATTATGTTAATTAAGAGCAGAAATTATATAACCATTTCAATAGATACAGAAAACCATTAAAAAAAAAAAATCCAATACCTTTACATGATAAAAACACTCAGCAAACTAGTACTAGAAGGAACTTCCTCGACCTGATAAAGAACATTCACAAAAAAACAGCTAACATCAAAGTCAATGACGAGCTGTATATATTTTCATAAAAAATAAAATTAAACAATTTTTTAAAAAAAGTCAGTAGTGAAACACTAAATGCTTTCCCCGTAAGATCAAGATAAGACTAAGATGTCCACTTTTTTCACTACTATTCAGCATTGTACTGGAGGCTATACCCAGGGAAATTAGGCAAGGAAAAAAAAAAGGGAGAGGGACCTAGATTGAAATGGAAGTAAAACTATATTCACAGATGATGTGACTCGTTTATAGAAAATTCTAAGGAATCCATCAAATTAAAAAAAAAAACTATTAGAATTAACAAATTATTTTCAGCAAGGTTGCAAGATATGAGATCAACATATAAAAACTAGTTTTATCTCCATACACTACAAGGAACAATCTGAAAATGAAATTAAGTAAACAATTTCCTTTATAATGTCCTCAAAAAATAAAATAAATAATTTGCAATAAATTTAACAAAAGAAGTATAAGATATAGTCTAGAAAACCACAAATCATTGTTGAAAGAACTTAAAAAAAGATATAAATAAATAGTAATACATTCCATGTTCATGAATTGAAGAAATTAATATTAGTAAGATGCTAATGCGCTCCAAATTGCTTTAGAGAGTCAACACAATGTCTACCAAAACTCCAGCTGGCCTTTCTTTCCCCAGAAATTGATAAGCTGATTCTGAAATTCATAAGGAAATGCAAGGCACTCAAAATATCCAAAACAATATTGAAAAACAGAAAAGTTTCTGGGCTCACACTTTCCGATTTCAAAAGTTACTACAATTTGTTACGAAAGTTGCAGTATGCAAGACACTGTGGTGAGCTTGAGTAATCAAGACAGAGTGGTACTAGCATAAGGATAGGCACATAGATCAATGCAATAGAATTTACAGTTAAGAAGTAAACTCTAATGTTTATGCTCAATTGATCTTTGACAAAGGTGTAACCCAATGAGTGTGGGTCCTGCCCGGTGCGACCCCTCAAGTCAAATTGAGAGACACCAGGCCTTTGAGAAAGAGAAAGTAGACTTTATTTCAAGATGGTCAAGCAAGGAGCTGGGAAACTAAGTCTCAAATCTAGTTCCCTGAGGTTGGGGATTCCAGGGTACTTATAAGGCTCAGGATAGGCAAGTTATCCATAATTCATGGTTCTGAGAATAAGCAGGCAATCCCAGGAACTAACTAACATGTGTTGGCGTGTAGTGGATGTGCAGCATGGTGGCTAGGGGGTGTGTTCTTTTTGAGTATGACGTGTGAAGTTCATCTAAGGACAGCTTTGTGCCTTATTGCACATGTCCTAATGGAGAAGAAGCAATAAAGTGGCCTTGGTCTGCTGCACAGTATGGGGGTGCTGTGAAGTGACACAGGATGCCTTATCAGGAACTCACAGTCACGGGGTATTATGGAATGACTGGGAACAGTTTAATACTGTTGGCAAAGGGCCAAGGTAATACAATGGGGAAAGTATAGCCTTTTCAACAAGTAATGCTGGTCCAACTGCATAACTACATGCAAAAGAATGAATTTGGGCCCCTAACTAACGCTCTACATAAAAAAAATTAACTCAAAGTGAGTCAAAAGTTTAAATGTAAGAATTAAAACTATAAAACTCTTTGAAGAAAATACAGGAGTAAATCATTGTGAGCCTTATTAGGCAAAGAGTTCTCAGATATGACACCAAAAGCATATGTATTAAAGCAGAAGATTGAACTGTTGGACGTCAACCTGCTCCAACAGGGATCAAAATAGAGGGTCCTGGACAGAGCTGGAGAAAAATGTAGAGCAAAACTGTAATTCATAAGAAAGACTAGACTTACTGGCCCAACACAGACTGAAAAAAACCCAGGAATATGGCCCCTGGACACCCTGTTAACTCAGTAATGAGGTCACTCCTGCAGTTCACCCCTCAGGCAAAGATTAGACAGGCCGATAAACCAATACGAGACTAAAGGGGCACAACAGCCAAAGGACAAGGACGAGAAGGGAGGAGGGGACAGGAAAGCTGATAATAGGGAACCCAAGGTTGAGAGAGTGTTGGCATGTCGTGGGTTTGTAAACTAATGTCATAAAACAATATGTGTACTGTTTAATAAGAAACTAGTTTGTTCTGTAAACCTTCATCTAAAGTACAATTTAAAAAAAAAAGAAAGAAATGTTGGACGTCATCAAAATTAAAAACTATGTGCATCAAAGAACAAGATCGAGAAAGTGAAAAGACAGCCCACAGACTAGGAGGAAATATTTGCAAATCATATACCTGATGTTCCGCTGCTTTGAAGATCAAAGACCACAGCCTTCAGTATGGGTTACGCCTCAACATAAAGAAAACAAAAATCCCTACAACTGGACCAATGAGCAACATCATGATAAACGGAGAAAAGATTGAAGTTGTCAAGGATTGCACTTTACTTGGATCCACAATCAACAGCCATGGAAGCAGCAGTCAAGAAATCAGAAGAAGCATTGCATTGGGAAAATCTGCTGAAAAGGACCTCTTCAAAGCATTGAAGAGCAAAGATGTCACCCTGAAGACTAAGGTGCGCCTGACCCAAGCCATGGTGTTTTCAATCACATCATATGCATGTGAAAGCTGGACAATGAATAAGGAAGACCGAAGAAGAGTTGACGCCTTTGAATTGTGGTGTTGGCGAAGAATATTGAATATACCACGGACTGCCAAAAGAATGAACAAATCTGTCTTGGAAGAAGTACGGCCAGAATGCTCCTTAGAGGCAAAGATGGCGAAACTGCGTCTTACATACTTTGGACGTGTTCTCAGGAGGGATCAGTCCCTGGAGAAGGACATCATGCTTGGCAGAATACAGGGTCAGCGGAAAAGAGGAAGAGCCTCAACGAGGTGGACTGACAGGGTGGCTGCAACAATGAGCTCAAGCAAAACAACAATTGTAAGGATGGTGCAAGACCAGGCAGTGTTTCGTTCTGTTGTGCGTAGGTCACTATGAGTCGGAACCGAATCGACGGCACCTAACAACAACAACCACCTAGCAATCCCACTCCTTGGAATATATCCTAGAGAAATAAGAGCCTTTACACAAACAGATATATGCACACCCATGTACATTGTAGCACTGTTTACAATAGCAAAAAGTTGGAAGCAACCAAGGTGCCCATCAACGGATGAATGGGTAAATAAATTATGGTATATTGACATAATGGATTACTACGCATTGATGAAGAACAACAACGACATATCTGATAGGAACTTGGATTCAGAATACATAAGAACTCTTACAAGTCAATAATGAAACATAAACAGCCCAATTTTTAAATAAGCAAATTTAAAATGAGCAATTATATGCATTTCTCCAAAGAAGATATGCAAATATCTAACAAACACATAAAAATATGCTCAACCACAATGAGATACTTCGTCATACCCACTCAAACCAAAAACCAAATCCAGTGCCATAGAGTTAATTCACTAGTATGACTATAATAAAAAAGACAGACAATAAGAAGTCTCGGTGAGGATGGGGAGAAATTAGAATCTTCATACATGGAGCCCTGGTGGTGAAAGTGGTTAAGGGCTCGGTTGCCAAGCAAAAGGTCATCAGTTTGAATCCACCAGCCCCTCCTTGGATACCATACGAGACAGTTCTACTCTTGATGGCAACTGGTTTGGTTTGGTTTTACATATTGCTAGAGGTAATGTAAAATGGTGCAGCCACTTTGGAAACAGTTTGACAATTCCTCAGAATGTTAAACATAGTTACCATAAAAAAAAAAAATTAAAAATAAGAGTTACCATAAACAAAAAACCAAACCAAACCCAGTGCCATCAAGTCAATTCCAACTTATAGTGACCCTATAGGACAGAGAAGAGCTGCCCTATAGAGTTTCCAAGGAGCCCCTGGCGGACTCTAACTGCTGACCCTTTGGTTTGCAGCTGTAGCACTTAACCACCACGCCACCAGGGTTTCTGAAGAGTTACCATATAACCCAGAAATTCCACTACTAGGTATATAACCAAAAGAAATGAAAACATATATTCACACACACAAAAAACATGTACATGAATGTTCGTAGTGGCATTATTCATAATAGCCAAGAAGGGGAAGCAACACAAATTCATCACCAATGAATGGATAAATGAAATGTGGTATATCCATACAATGGAATATTATCCAGCAATACAAAGGAATGACTACACTGAATACATGAATGCAATGAATATGTTGTAGCACTGATACATACCACAACATGAGTGAATTTTGAAAAAATTATGTTAAGTGAAATGAGCCAGTCAAAAAATATCACATATTTTATGCTGCCATTATAATAAATGTCTAGAACAGGCAAATCTAGAGAGTCAGAAAGTAGATAACTGGTTGCTAAGGCTGAGGGGTAGACAAGGGGGATGGGGATTGGCTGTTAATGGGTACAAGATTTCTTTTGGTGGTGATTAAAATATTCTAAATTTAGATTACATTGATGGTTATTCAAATCTGTAAATATACTAAAAACCATTGAATTGTGCATCCCAAATGGGAGAACTTTATGATGTATAAATTACATTCTCATTATTTTCTGATTCCTTATTTGAGAATTTGCCTTCTCACTAAAACTTATTTATAAGCTCCCAAATCAATATTTGTAGCACATTGCCAGACACATCCATATGCAAAGCAAGGAAAAAAGAATTACCAGACACACTTATTCCCAGCTGAGATCAACTGAGGTGGGTTTGGTATTTGCTAATTCAGTGTTTGGTCAGCTTTATAGAACTTAACTACTACAAATAATAAGATTCAACTGTATATCCAATAAGCTGTTTAAAATAGAATAGCAGGAAAAGAAGTGGTGAAAAGAAAGGGCGGGGAGAACTAGAATGGTTAGGGAGAGAAAAAGGAATGAATAAAGGGAAGTATCATGGATTGAACTGTGTACCCCCAAAATATGTGTCAACTTGCTAGGCCATGATTCCCAGCATTGTGCAACTGTCCACCATTTTGTCATCTGATGTGATTTCCTACATGTTGTAAATCTTACGTTAATGAGGCAGGATTAGAGGCAGTTATGTTAATGAGGCGGGACTCAGTCCATAAGATTACCTTGTGTCTTAAATCAATCTCTTTTGAGATGTAAAAGAGAAAAGCAAGCAGAGAGACAAGGGGACCTCATACCACCAAGAAATAGTGCCAGGAAGAAAGCGTGTCCCTTGGAACTGGGGTCCCTGCACTGAGACGCTCCTTGTCCAGGGGAAGACATTCCTCCAGAGCCAACAGAGAAAGACTTCCCCTGGAGCTGCTGCCCTAAATTCGGACTTCTAACCCACTAGACTGTGCGAGAATAAACTTCTGTTTGTTAAAGCCATCCGCTTGTGATATTTCTGTTATAGGAGCACTAGATAACTAAGACAGGAAGCAAAAAGAGATTGCAATATAGCAATTGTCAATAAGTAAAGTGACTAAATATTTCAGGTGAATATATATCCAGCAATATGATGTTAAGTCAGCCCTTATTTGTTCTTATCTCTATGTAGTTATACTGAAGGAATCCTTAACTAATGTCAAAATATTTCTAATACAATGAAAGAAAAAGTCAATTTTCTAGATTCGTCCCCCAATAACAGTGAGGGTCATGAAGCTGTGGCCCTTTCAGGGTTTAGTATGGCAGTCCCCGGGTCATGAACGTCAGACTTATGGACAACTCGTACTTGCACTTAAAGTTATATAAATTTGCCCTCACTTTGAAACAATTGAACCAACCCCTACTCACAACAAATTCATCAAAATCAGCTTCACTTGCTGCAGGGGCAGATTTTAAATAACTGAAAAAGCTTCTAGTCTTTTCTTGCACTAAAATGAGGCTAAATAAATATTAAATGACTCGGGAAGCATCAAAAGAAGATGGAAAGAATACAGAGTCACTATACCAAAAAGAACTGGTGGATGTTCAACCATTTCAGAGGTACCATATGAGCAGGAACAAAGAGTACTGAAGGAAGAATTCCAAACTGCACTGAAGGCACTGGCGAAAAACAAGGCTCCAGGAATCGACAGAATACCAGTTGAGGTGTTCCAACAAACAGATGCAACGCCGGAAGTACTCACTCATCTATGCCAAGAAATTTGGAAGACAGCTACCTGGCCAACTGACTGGAAGAGATCCATATTTATGCCTAGTCCCGAGAAAAGTGATCCAATCGAATGCAGAAATTATCGAACAATATCATTAATACCACGCACAAGTAAAATTTTGCTGAAGATCATTCAAAAGTGGCTGCAGCAGTATATCAACAGGGAACTGCCAGAAATTCAAGCTGGATTCAGAAGAGGACGTGGAACCAGGGATATCATTGCTGATGTCAGATGGATCTTGGCTGAAAGCAGAGAATACCAGAAAGATGTTTACCTGTGTTTTATTGACTAAGCTAAAACATTCGACCGTGTAAATCGTAACAAATTATGGATAACATTGAAAAGAATGGGGATTCCAGAATATTAAATTGTGATCATGAGGAACCTGTACATAGACTCAAGAGGCAGTCCTTCGAACAGAACAGGGGATACGGAGTGGTTTAAAATCAAGAAAGGTATGCAGCAGGGTTATATCCTTTCACCATACCTATTCAATCTGTATGCTGAGCAAATAATCTGAGAAACTGGACTATATGAGGAAGAACGGGGCATCAGAATTGGAGGAAGACCCATTAACAACCTGTGTTATGCAGATGATACAACCTTGGTGGCTGAAAGTAAAGAGGACTTAAAACACTGATGAAGATCAAAGACCACAGCCTTCAGTATGGATTATACCTCAACATAAAGAAAACAAAAATCCTCACAACTGGGCCAATAAGCAACATCATGATAAACAGAGGAAAGACTGAAGTTGTCAAATATTTCATTTTACTTGGATCTGCAATCAGCATCCATGGAAGCAGCAGTCAAGAAATCAAAAGACTCATTGCACTGGGCACATTGGCTACAAAAAGACCTCTTTAAAGTGTTGAAAAGCAAAGAAGTCACCTTGAAGACTAAGGTGCACCTCACCCAAGCCATGGTGCTTTCAATTGCTTCCTATTCATGTGCAAGCTGGACAATGAATATGGAAGACCAAAGAAGAATTGATGCCTTTGAATTGTGGTGCTGGAGAAGAATACTGAATATACTATATAGACTGCCAAAAGAACAAACAAATCTGTCTTTCAAGAAGTGCAACCAGAAAGCTCTTTAGAACCAAAGGTGGGGTGACTACATCTCACATACTTTGGACATGTTGTCAGGAGGGATCAGTCACTGGAGAAGGACATGATACTTGTTAAAATAGAGGGCCAGAGAAAAAGAGGAAGATCCTCAATGAGATGAATTGGTACAGTAGCTGCAACAATGGGCTTAAGCATAACAACAATTGTGAGGATGGCCCAGGATCTGGCAGTGTTTCAGATCTGTTATACATAGGGTCTCTATGAGTTGCAACCGACTCGATGGCACTTAACAACCACAACAAGAACTGTACGCGGTTGTTCTGACTTACCTACAAATTCTTAAAGACACAGTTAAGAACCAGTCTTGTTCATAACCCAAGGACTGCCTGTATATAAGAAGCCTGAATCAGTGGCAGCAGTGTCATTTGCTACGGATTTAAGTATCTCTCTTCATTTGGAAAAAAAAAAAATTCTAGGACTACTTTTGGGGCGGCATATCAAATTAAAAATAAAACGAAACAAAGAAACAAACCCCAGCCTGACTAAATAGGTAGAAAGGTTATACAATGGAAACTAAGAATATATTTACATTTTTAGATCTGACCTAAAAAGATTATTGTTCTTGTTAGTTGGAAACTGCAGCATCTTTTTATAGGGTACCTGAAGACTTAGGGATGCCCTGTGAATGAGTAAGAAAAGGCAACATTACCGCATGGACAAAAATTAAATGGGATATATCACAGCTACAAAGCATCGTTAACAAAGATATATGAATCACCTTTCAGGAAAAAACTTTGTTCATTCACTTACCTATTTAGTAAATATGTAATTGTCTTCTATGTCAAGCACCTTAAAAGGTGCTATCAGTACCAAGATGAATCAGGCTAGATCTGTACACTTAAGGTGCCCACTCTATGAGGTAACTGAGACCATTTACAAATAAATGATCATCTCAGATATTATGACAGAAATCTACGTGTCTGTTGTGTAATGTCGAGTCAGTTCCAACTTATAGCAACCCTACAGAACAGGGTAGAACTTCCCCACATGGTCTCCAAGGCTGTAAATCTTTATGGAAGCTGACTGCCACATCCTTCTCTAGCAAAGAAGCTGGTGGGTTGGAACCACTGACCTTTCAGTTAGCAGCCAAGCAATTAACCACTGCACTATCAGGGCTTCTATGATGGAAGTATGAGTGCCCAAAGCAGCTGTTGAGGAAAGGCTCCAGAAAGGTTACTTTAGCTGAGGTTGTAAAGATGAGTCTGCCAGTCTGGCCAGCCTAATCAGGAACTGAGAAAAATTCTGAACAGAAAAATTGGAAGAAATAAAAATCATGACACAATTTATGCATCAGTAATAAACAGAAATAGCTCAGTGTGTCCGGGACCAATCATTGGAAAGATGTGTAACTGAAGTAGAAGTAAGGCTGGAGGGACCAGACTATCTCTGCCATGCCAAGGAATTTGGACTTTATCCTATGAGAAATGGGAACATTGAGGACTTTGAGACAGAGAAGTGAAAGATCCATTTTACATGACAAAAGATTGAGATGCTCTGACAAGACTGGGAGGGAAAGTTAAAAGTTAGAGAAACCTTACTGCAAGGGAGATGGTGATTTCCTGAAGTACGAATTAGAGTTGAGACTAGAGAGGACAGAACTTTTATAACAGAAGCTAAGAAGATAATATTAAGAAGTTTGGGCATCGGGAGTTGGGTGGTGAAGGAAAAGGAGAAGCAATACCACCATGAAGGAATTTCAGAATGCATTCCTTGCCTGTCCCCTTCACATTAGAAATGCTGGTATCATTCAGTAAACTCAGTTTCATTTTTCATTATTTAATGATCCACAAGTGTGCTTTTCAGAATTGGTTTATCTATAGGAAATATTTAATCTAAGGCTGATTTCCTTCCTGCTCCTCTACATACCATTGGGTTGTCTTCCTCCACTATCATACGATTCTTAAACCCATTCAAATTAGTTTTAATAATAGTCTAACGAAGATCTAATTAGGAACATAAACCTGATGCCAAAAGTATTGCAATGTCTCCACTTATTTAGAAAATTAAGAATTTACTGTCAATTGAAAATGTCAAATGTAGTTAATATGGGGAACCAAGGGTGGAATTTGTTCCCCCTGAACTTTTGTTCTCTTTCCTCCTAGTCCCAAAAATGATTTAAAATAACTTACAAGTTTTGTGCCTCTTAGCACTAGGAAGATACTTTAGGACCCATAGTTTCATTTTGTTTTTACCTGTATTCTGCATAATGTCTGTATTTTTTCAGGGTTTTCTGTGGACATCGCCAGCCTCTGGAATGTAGGGGCATATTCAGGAGCAGCTTTGCCTTTCTACAAGACACTGATTACTTGCTGCTGAATTTTAGTGGTGGGCGTGGCCAGGTCTTGACTTTTAAATAAAGTCTTTGTTCTGCCTTAAACCCAAACAAAACCCATTGCCATTGAGTTGATTCCAACTCATAGCAACCCTATAGGGCAGAGTAGACCTGCCCCATAGGGTTTCCAAGGAGTGGCTGGTGGAGTCAAACTGCTGGCCTTTTGGTTAGCAGTCGAGCGCCTAACCACTGGACCGCCAGGGTGATTTTGCCTCACAGGGGACATTTGGCAGTATCTAGTGACATTTTTGGTTGTCACAACAGAAGGGGCCCTACAATTGTCCAGTGGGTAGAGATCAGTTTTGCTGTCAAACGTCTTACAGTGTTCAGGAAAGCACCCATATTAAAGAATTATCCAGCCCAAAATGTCAATAGTGCCAAGGCTGAGAAATCATAAAGTATGTTGATCTACATGGTTCTACAACAAGGTAGGAGGTTGCAACTGCAGCTGACTGACTGCTGTGCTTTATTTACTTGCTGAGCCAAATTCAAATTATAGGCTACCACTCAGGACCTCAAACTCATCTCACCAGACATAATGCATACAGCCTAGGCTACAGTTAAATGGAATGCCTCCTTGGTTCTTCTACCACCCTACCACATAGTCCTATCTATCCTTTACTAATTCTGCCTTGGACTGTTCTGTTTCCTTTTGGTTAGCTGTTAGCCTCTCCTGCCGATCTTCATATGTCCAAACCATGTCAATTTGCCATTTCTAAATCAAAATCGACTCAATGGCAATGGGTTAAGCTTTTTTTTTTTTTTTTTAACACCAAGCCTGCCATTATTCTCCATTTCCCTATCTCTATCACAGGGACAAGATCTCTGTCCCCAAAATCTCCTATAACTTTCTATGATGTTTATCATCTTCTGTTTTACATTATGGTTTTCAGCAAATATTAGTTCTCTAGTTTTAGACTGTCAGCCCCTTTTTATAAGTATAATACGTGTTTTTATGAAAATAAAGATAATAAAACTAATATTTATTGAGTAGTATCGGCCAGATAGCATGCTAAGTACTTTATGTGGATTATTTCATTAAATATTTTGTTTATATTCAGGAGCAATATTCAAATAGTTAACAACTGGAGCCCTGGTGACAGAGTGGTTAACAGCTAGGGCTGCTAATCAAAAGGTTGATAGTTCAAATCCATCAGCCGCTCCTTGGAAACCCTATGCAGCAGTTCTACTCTGTCCTATAGGGTCGCTGTGAGTCAGAACTGACTTGACACAACAGGTTTGATTTTGGTTTGTTAGTTAACAACTGTTATAGCATAGGCACTGACCAACTAAAACAAATGCCATTTATAAGCAACAGGTACATATGAACAGGGTGTGCTAGTGAACATCAGCCCAGCTTGTACCCCACTGTATTTCTTCTCTATTACCTCACATGCAAATAGAGTCAATAAAAATTTGTAGGCTAAATTAGTAAGTCATCGCAGATATCACATAACCTTAGCAGGAAATACTATCTGTCTTCTTTACCACTTTTTCCCCAGCAATTAGACCTGTGCCAAGAATATAGAAGGTATTTGTAAATATTTGTGAGATAAACAAAAAATTAAAATGATTTTGGATGGTCCACATTTTCAATATGCCAGACACACATTGGATACGCTTATCATGTTATTTTAATCCATGTAACAACACCACCAAGAAGGCATTCTTACCACAATATTATGAAACTAAGACACACAGCCACCACTCATCTGTCAGTTTATTGTACTGTGGCAGCTTGGCTGTTGCTGTGATACTGGAAGCTTTGCCACGGGTATTTCCAATTCCAGCAAGGACAAGTTGGTAGACAGGTTTCAACAGAGCTTCCAGACTAAGACAGACTAGGAAGTAGGACCTGACATCAACTTTTGAAAAAATTGGCCAGTGGAAACCTTATAAATAGCAGCAGAACACTGTCTGATATAGTGCCAGATGAGCCCCTCAGGTTGACAGTCACTCAAAATACAAAAGGGAAAAAGAGCTGCCTCCTCAAAGTAGAGTCAACCTTAATGACATAGATGGAGTCAAGTTTCCCAAACCTTTATTTGCTGATGTGGATTGACTCAAAATGAGGAAAAACAGCTTCAAACATCCTCTAATAATAGCAACATGGAAAGTATTTATGAATCTAGGAACATCAGAAGTTGTCAAAAATGAAATGGAGCACATAAACATTGATATCCTAGGCATCAGTGAGCTGAAATGGACTGGTATTGGCCATTTTGAATCAGACAGTCATATGTTCTACTGTGCTGGGAATAACAAATTAAGTAAGAATGGCGTTGCATTCATTATCATAAAGAACATTTCAAGAATTATCCTGAAGTACAGCATTGTCAGTGATAGGATAATTTCCTTATGCCTACAAGGAAGACCAGTTAATACAACTATTATTCAAATTTACACACCAACAACTAAGGCCAAAGATGAAAAAATTGAAGATTTTTGCCAACATCTGCAGTCTGAAATTGATCAAACATGCAATCAAGATGCATTGATAATTACTGTAGATTGGAGTGTGAAAGTAGGAAACAAAGAAGAAGGATCACTAGTTGGAAAATATGGCCTTGGTGAGAGAAACGGCACAGAAGATTGCATGACAGAATTCTTCAATACCCATGACTTCGTCATTGCAAATACTCTTTTTCAACAATATAAATGGCAACTATACATGTGAACCTCACCAGATGGAATACACAGGAATAAAACTGAGACTACATTTGTGGAAAGGGATGATGGAGAAGCTCAATATCATCAGTCAGAACAAGGCCGGGGGGCCGATTTCAAAACAGATCATCAATTGCTCATATGCAAATTCAAGTTGAAGCTGAAGAAAATTATAGCAAAATACAACCTTGAGTATATCCCACATAAATTTAGAGATCATCTCAGAATAGGTTTCACTCACTGAACACTGAAGACTGAAGACCAGACAAATAGTTGAATGATATCATGAAGAAAGCAAAAGGTCATTAGAAAGACAGGAAAGAAAAATAGACTAAAATGAGTGTCAGAAGAGACTCTGAAACTTGTTCTTGAACATGGAGTAGCTAATGCACAACAAAGAAATGATGAAGTAAAAGCTGAACAGAAGATTTCAAAGAATGGCTCCAGAAGAGTAAGTAAAGTATTATAATGAAATGTGCAAAGACCTGGGGTTAGAAAACCAAAAATGTAGAACACGTTCAGCATTTCTCAAGCTGAAAGAACTGAAGAAAAAATTCAAGGCTCAAGTTGTAATATTGAAGGATTCTATGGGCAAAATATTGAACAACACAGGAAGATGGAAGGAATACACAGTGTCACTGTCCCAAAAAGAACTGGTCAATGTTCAACTATTTCAGGAGGTAGCATATGGTCAGGAATCAATGGTACTGAAGGAAGAATTCCAGACTGCACTGAAGGCACTGGTGAAAACAAGGCTCCAGGAATTGATGGACTACCAGTTGAGATTTTTCAAACAGTTGCAACAAATGGTTGCAGCACTGGATGTGTTCGTTTGTCTGTGCCAAGAAATTTGGACCACAGCTGACTGGGCAACTGACTGGAAGAGATGCATATTTGTTCCCATTCCAGAGAAAGGTGATCCAACGGAGTTTGTAGATTATGGAACAATATCATTAAAATCAGACACAAGTGAAATTATGCTGAAAATCATTCAAAAGCAGTTACAGCAGTGTATCGACAGTGAACTGTCAGAAATTCAAGCTGGATTCAGAAGAGGATGTTCAAGAAGAGATATCATTGCTGATATCAGATGGATCATGGCTGAAAGCAGAGACTTACCAGAAAGATGCTTACCTGTGTTTTATTGACTATGCAAAGACATTTGACTGTGTGGTGCATAACAAATTATGGATAACATTGTGAAAATTGAGAATCCCAGAACAGTTATTTGTGCTCATGGGGAACCTGTACATAAGCCAAGAGGCCATTGTTTGATAGAACAAGGAGGTATTGCATGGTTTAAAGTCAGGAAAGTTGTGAGTCAGGGTTGTATGCTTTCACCATACTTATTAAATCTGTATGCTGAGAAAATAATTCAAAAGCTGGACTATATGAGGAAGAATGTGGCATCAGGACTGGAGAAAGACTCATTAACAACCAACGAACAATGTGCAATCGACACAACCTTGCTTGCTGAAAGCAAAGAGGACTTGAAGCAGTTACCGATGAAGACCCAAGATCTCAGCCTTCGGTATGAATTGTACCTCAATATAAGGAAAACAAAAATCCTCCCAATTACATCAATAAATAAAATCATGATAAACAGAGAAAATATTGTCAAAGGTTTCATTTTATTGGATCCATAATCAATGTCCATGGTAGCAGTGATCAAGAAATCAAATGATGTATTATTGCATTAGGCAAATCTGATGCAAAAGACCTTTTTACAGTGTTAAAAAGCAAAGATGTCACTTTGAGGACTAAGGTGCATCTGACTCAACCCATGGGATTTTCAATTGCCTCATATGCATGTGAAAGCTGGATAATGAATAAGGAAGACCAAAGAAGAATTGAAGCCTTTGAATTGTGGTGTTGCAGAAGAATATTGAATATACCATGGCCTGCCAAAAGAACAAACAAATTTGTCTTGGAAGAAGTACAACCAGAATGCTCCGTAGAAACAAGAATGGCAAGACCACATTTCACATACTTTAGACAGTTTGTCAGGAGGGCTCAGTCGCTGAAGGAGGGCATCATGAATCGACACCTTTGAATTAGGGTGTTGGTGAGAAATATTGAATATATGATGGACTGCCAGAAGAATGAACAAATCTGTCTCAGAAGAATTACAGCCAGAATACTCCTGGAAGTGAGGATGGGGGACTTCATCTCACGTACTTTGGACATGTTATCAGGAGGGACCAGACCCTAGAGAAGGACATCATGCTAGGTAAATTAGAGGGTCAGCGAAAAAGAGGAATACCCTCAATGGGATGGATTTACACAGTGGCTGCAATGATGGACTCAAGCTTAACAACGCTTGTGAGGATGGCACAGGACCAGGCAATGTTTCATTCTGTTGTACATAGGGTCGCTATGGTTTGGAACTGACTTGACGACACCTAACAACAATAACGGAAACCCTGGTGGTGTAGTGGTTAAGAGCTACGGCTGCTAACCATAAAGGTTCAAATCCACCAGGTGCTCTTTGAAAACCCTATGGGGCAGTTCTACTCTGTCCTATAGGGTCACTAGGAGTCAGAATCCACTCAATGACAATGAGTTTTTTTGTTTGTTTAACAACAACAACTACAACAAGACACAAATGGTTTAAATAATCACAGCATTGTTACGTGTTTGAAAAGAGATTCAGACCAGTTATGTACAACTATATAAACATACATTGCCCACAAGAAATTCTACCAGGTGGCCACTGTCTTCAAGCATTGTAAGGTAAAATGACAATATTTACCCCAGAGGAATGAGTGGGGATGGTAATATAGTGTTGAGGTCGAAAGTTACTCTGAGCCGAGTACGAGGAACTGAACCCAGTCTTTTAATACTGCATTTTTGTCTTATTATTTTTTTAAAATAGCCAGGGGAAAAATGGCAGTGAAAGGTGTGTCCATGCTGTATTGCCAATGGTAATAAAAAGAGATTCATAGGTGGAGCTAAACTGAAAGTTTAGTCCATACACAGGACAGAACAAAGCCCACAAACTTCAGTCAATGAATGAAAATTGTGACCATCAAATGTTCATTTTGTGCTGAAGCGAAAATCACTTTGAACAGACACTGGTCAGCTTCCACTGCCAGTGATTCCAGAGCACACCTCGAGCATACACTGGGACCATGGGGTTGAATACCTCCACAACATTATTCCTTCCCAACACCGTATTTGAGAAATTTAAGAACATAAAACTCTACAAAATAAAATGAACCCTCACAAAAGCAGGGCTATTAAGTGCACCTGTGGTTAGTTGTTCTCACTGACTATTGTTTTTTAAAGACCACAATAATCCTCTAGTTTTTTGTTTTTTTTTCCCACCCACTCAGTCCTTTTCTGGGCTTTGTGTTATAGAATGATCGTATATTATGTGAAATTTAATCGAGCAGCTACTTCTGTGTCATTAAATGGAAACCCAGGCATCTGCTTTTTCAGTGACCTTTGACCAACCCTGGCTCACTGTAGTCAGGTGTGTAGAAAAGTTAGGGATCTTAACTCAGAAACTAAAAAACATAGCTAAGGGTGTTCCAACTCCATTGTTTGCTGCTTAGACATCAACCCAGCTCATTTCCCATTGCTGTGGGAGTGTGGTAACGTTTTGCAAATTGGGCAAATCATCTTCTAAATTATTACTTTTTTAATGTCCCTTTCCCATAAACCTAGAGCCCAGTCGTGGCTGTGTGGTATACATGCATGTGTTTCTGGGTGATAGATAGACCTAGGGGGAGCCCTCGTGGTGCAAATGTTGGCAGTTGGAACTCATTGCTGCTCTGAGGGAGAATGATGTAGCAGTCTGCATCCATAAAGATTACAGCCTTGGATACCTATGGGGCACTTGTACTCTGTCCTATAAAAAAAAAAAAAAAAACTAGTGCCATCGAGGGCACTTGTACTCTGTCCTATAGGGTCGCTATAAGTCAGAGTCAACTGGACAGCAATGGGTTTGGTGTTTTGGGTTAGATAGACCTATTCTTAGTTTGTCCAAGCCTCACTTTTTAGTTTAAGTTTGAGACATTATAACTTAATTTTCAAAGGAATATTCCCAAAGGTGAACTGAGACTGTATTCAGAGCCAGGGGTGTTGGAGTATATGAATGCATTTCACAAGAAGAAGGGGTCTCCTGGGCTTCTGTGGGGCCATCCCTCTGGGGAGTTTATCTGTTCTGTCTCTCTACACTTGTTCCTGGGGTAGTTCTGCTGTCTGAGCCTTCAGA
The DNA here is from genome assembly GCF_030014295.1 of Loxodonta africana. Lineage (NCBI taxonomy): Eukaryota > Metazoa > Chordata > Mammalia > Proboscidea > Elephantidae > Loxodonta > Loxodonta africana. The sequence goes on along the minus strand of NC_087343.1, from coordinate 104,910,946 downwards.
AAAATATATGAGCTAGAGGGGTATGGTCTAGACAGAATTTTGTCTTAGAGTCAAGGCTAGAGACTGTGTTTCTTGAGAAAGTTGCCCGTATCTCACTAATCCTTATATCCACAGTGTACAGTATAGCTCCTGACGCACAGGCACTCAGTAAATGTCGAATTGATGTCTCCATGTTGTGTGACGTTCAAGTGAGCATTTATTTGCATTATTTTTTGTTAACGAGGTAAATTTATAAGCCCATATTCTCTACACTGTAGCTATTCAAAAGCCAGCATTCACATCAAATAGATGTATTTCTACATAGAATTCTACACAGACACAACCAAAGATATCACAAATCTTCCTGAAATTTATTTTTCTTGTAGCATCTATTTCGATATGTTCAGGGCAAAATGGGTTTCACATTGAACCTTCAACAGATGGCTCCTTAAGCTAGACATGACCTCCTGCATTTCCTGTTTGCTAATTTACTTGGTAGTAAATTAATAGTAAATTAATAAAAGGCACTGTCAGAGAATCATGAAGTTTTGTTTCCTTACTCTTTTTCCCCAGCAGAAAAATTCCTCTTTCCTTAATGGTAATTCAGAGATGCAAAAAGACATTTCTACCCCATTGTTCTCTGAGCTCTTACCAAGAAATAAATTACAAATGAACACAAACTTGCATCAGGCTTCAAGTCCACATCTATAATGCAAACTGTCTTTTCCTGAATCACTAAAGAATAGTCATATTCACTGTAATAATAAATTAAGGAGCAATGAGCTTTGTCTTAGATTTGACACCAAAAGCACGAGCAGCAGAAGAAAAAATAGATAAATTGTATTTCACCAATATCAAAAACTTCTGTGCATAAAAAGACATTACCAAGGAAGTGAAAAGACAACTTACAAGAATGGGAGAAAATATTTGGGAATCGTAAATATGATAAGTGTTTAATACCCAGAATATAAAAACAACTGCTATAACTGAACAACAGAAATATGAAAAACTCAATTTAAAAATGGGTAAAGGACTTGAACAGAAATTTTTCCAAAGATACAAATGGCCATTAAATGCATAAAAAGATGCTCTACATCATTAATCATCAGGGAAATGCAAAATGAAATCACGAGGTAGTACTTCACGCCCACTAGGATGACTGGAATTCTTAAAAAATTAAATGGAAAATAAGTTTCAGCAAAGATGTGGAGAAATTGGAAACCTTGTACACAGCTGGTAAGAAAGCAAAATAGTTCAGCTGTTATGGAAAATGGTTTGATGGTTTCTAAAAATTTCAGACATAGAATTACCATTCAACGGAACAATTCTTGCTCTTGTTGTTTAGTGCTATCAAATCGGTTCCGACTCATAATGCCCCTATGTACACCAGAAAGAAACACTGCCCAGTCCTATGCCATCCCCGCAATCATAGATATGTCTGAACCCCTTATTGAAGTCATTGTGTCAGTCCATCTCCTCGAGGATCTACCTCTTCTTCACTGACCTTCTACATTACCCTATTGTCAAAATGGTTAAGAGCTCGACTGCTAACGATAAGATCGGCAGTTCAAACCAGCAGTTCCTTGGAAAGCCTATGGGGCAGTTCTACTGCATCATATAGGGTGGCTGTAAGTCAGAATCAACTTTATGGCAACAGGTTGTTTGTTGTTTTTGTTTACCTTTCCAAGCATGAAGTTCTTCTTCAGGGACTGGCCCTTCCTGATAACATGTCCAAAGTACATGAGATGAAGTCTCACCATTCTCTTTTCCAAGTTTCACTCTGGCTGTACTTCTTCCAAAACTGACTTGTTCATTGTTCTGGTAGTCCATAGTATATTCAATATTCTTTGACAATACAATAATTCAAAGGAATCAATTCTTCTTCAGTCTTCCTTATTTGTTGTCCAGTTTTCAAACGCATATGACGGGATTGAAAACACCGTGGCTTGGGTCATGCGTACCTTAATCCTCAAAGTGACATCTTTGCTTTTCACAAAGTCTTTTGCAGCAGATTTTCCTCATTCAATACGTTCTTTGATTTATTGACTATTGCTTCCATAGACATTGATTGTGGATCCGAGTAAAATGAAATCCATGACAACTTCAATCTTTTATCCATTTATCAAGGTGTTGTTTATTGGTCCCATTGTGAGGATTCTGTTTTCTTTATGTTTAGGTATAATCCATACTGAAGGCTGTAGTCTTTGATCATCATAAGTAAGTGCTTCAAGTTCTCTTCACTTTCAGCAAGCAAGGTTGTGTCATCTGCCTATCGCAGGTTGTTATGAATATTCTTTCTGTCCTGATGACAAGTTCATCTTCATATAGGCCAGCTTCTCAGATTATTTGCTCATCATACAGATTGAATAAGTGTGGTAAAAGGACACAATCTTGATGCACACACTTCCTGATTTTAAACCCAGTAGCAATTCCTTGTTCTGTTCAAAAGATGGCCTTAGTGTATATACAGGTTTTGTATGAGCACAATTAAGTGTTCTAGAATTCCCATTCTTCACAATGTTGTCCATAATTTGTTATGATGCACAAAGTCAAATGCCTTTGTATAGTCTATAAAACACAGGTAAATATCTTTCTGGTATGCTCTGCTTTCAGCCAAGATGTATCTGATATCAACAATGATATCCCTCCTTCTACTTCCTCTTCTCAACCTGGCTTGACTTTCTGGCAGTTCTCAGTCAATGTGCTGCTGCAGCTGCTTTTGAACTAACTTCAGCAAAAATTTACTTCCATGTGGTATTGATATTGTTTGATAATTTCCAAATTCTGTTGGATTACTTTTCTTTGGAATGGGCACAAATATGGGTCTCTTCCAGTTGGTTGGCCAGGTAGCTGTCTTCGAAATTTCTTGGCATAAAGAAAAGTGAGCTCGATAGGGCAGAGCCAACATGGTGGAATACACAGATGCTTCCATCGAGCCCTCTTTACAACAAAGGCCCGAAAAAACAAGTGAAACTAGTATATTTGTGACAACCTGGGAGCCCTGAGCATCAAAGGCAAGCTTAGACAATGAGCTGAGGATCAAGGGGGGAAAGAGGCCATTCAGAAGTGGAGAGGAGTTACAAGACCTGAATCGCAGCGAGCCCTCAGGCACCATTCCCAGAGTGGCAGCAGCGGCAGCGGTGGGCTGGTACTAGCATTCAGCTACAGTTTCCTCAGGGAGAAGCAGCCAGCCACACAGCCCACTCACACCTCTGGAACCTAAGGAGAATGGTGTGCTCTCACCAAAAGCTAAGTACTTGCGCATATTTTACCATGACACCCCCATCCCCAAGCCAGCTTCAGAGGCTGAATCCCTGGGCCTGAGATAGACCCTGGTGAGCACCTATAGCCATCCTCCCAGCCTTGGGGAAAGGAAAAATTTGCAACTGGGGGGAAAAGATAATTTGCTAGCTCCATTAACTGTGGGAGCTCAGGACAGAAGCTGCTGCTGTCCAGGCATAAACTGTCCGTGGACCTTGAGCAACTTTCCCTTCTGCATGGACCTGTGTAGGTCTACTTCTGGAGAATAGGCCCTTGTTGCCAAACTCCAACCATTTCACCTCTCCGGTGGAGAGGTGGGTGTTTGATGTTTGGCATTGCTTTGCCTATTAAACAAGGTCCTTACCTACCCACATCAGGGACCTAAGGACTGGTAGCTCCACTCAGGTCACCCAGCCACCTGCGACAGGAGTCCAAAGATAACTGGTACCTCCCAGTCCTTACAACCAAAAACTTTGGGTGCCCATGGTCCCTCTGCAGAACCCACCCACCAGCACGCTCTAGGGAATAGAGACACGTTTTCCTCAGATACACTTGGGAGTCAGTTCTCAGCCCCCTGCCTTGTTCATAGCATGACCCCCTGCTGCAATCAGATACTGGTATATACGCCAATCATCCCTGCCCCTCTAAGACTGTAGGACAGAGCCTGTACCATACACTTGATATCAGCTACCTGGAAACCCGAGCTGAATTCATACAAGAAAACTGAATGGACTCCTAGACTGATATACCTGATAATAGCTCTAGCCAACTGGGGACAGGACACCAGAGCTCCAAAGGAGAAAATAATCAAGCTAGCTCACTCAAGCAACCCATAGCAGTATACCAAAACAAAACAAAGCAAGCAGCTATGACACAGATAGCAAGCATAAACTAATACAATAACTTATACATGGCTCAGAGACAACAGTCAGTATCAAGTCACATAAAGAAACAGACCATGATCACCTCAACAGGCTCTCAAAACAAAGAATCCAGGGATCTTCTAGATGAAAGTGCATTTCTGGAATTACCAGAGCCAGAATACAAAAGTTTAATATACAGAACTCTTCAAGACATCAGGAAGGAAATGAGGCAATATGCAGAACAAGCCAAGGAACACACAGATAAAGCAACTGAACAAATTAGAAAGATTATTCAGGAACATAATGAAAAGTTCAATAAGCTGGAAAAATCCATACACAGACAGCAATCAGAAATTCAGAAGATTAACAATAAACTTACAGAATTAGACAACTCAGTAGAAAGTCAGAGGAACAGAATTGAGCAAGTAGAAGCTAGAATTTCTGAACTCAAAGATAAATCGCTTGGCACTAATATATTTGAAGAAAAATCAGATAAAGGAATTTTAAAAAGTGAAGAAACCTTAAGAATCATGTGGGACTCAATCAAGAGAAATAACCTACGAGTGATTGGAGTACGAGTACAGGGAGGGATGGCAGAAAATACAGAGAAAATTGTTGAAGATTTGTTGGCAGAAAACTTCCCTGACATTGTGAAAGATGAGAAGATATCTATCCAAGATGCTCGTGGAACTCCACATAAGGGAAAACTTAAAAGAAAGTCACCAAGACATATTATAATCAGGCTTGCCAAAACCAAAGATAAAGAGACAATTATAAGAGCAGTGAGGGATAAGAGAAAAGGAGAGCCAATAAGAATAAGCTTGTACTACTTGGCAGAAACCATGCAGGCAAGAAGGCAACGGGATGACATACTTAAAAAACTGAAGGAAAAAAAATGCCTGCCAAGAATCATATATCCAACAAAACTGTCTCTTAAATATGAAGGTGAAATTAAGACATTTCCAGATAAACACAAGTTGAGGGAATTTGTAAAAACCAAACCAAAACTACAAGAAATACTAAAGGGAGTTCTTTGGTTAGAAAATCAATAATATCAGGTATCAACCCAAGACTAGAACACCGGGCAGAGCAACTAGACGTCAATCCAAAAAAACAAAGCAAGGCTATAAAAAAAAAAAAAAAATAGACCCACACAGGGTAACGGCAATGTTATTATATAAAAGAGGACAACATTAAAATAATAAAGAGGGACTAAGAAATGTAATCACACACCTTCCATATGGAGAGGAAGATAGGGCCATACAAAGAAATAAAAGTTAGTTTTAAATTTAGAAAAATAGGAGTAAATAATAAGGTAACTACAAAGGAGACAAACTATCCTATACATCAAAATAAAATACAAGGGAAAAATACAGACTCAGCAGAAACAAAATCAACAACAACAAATAAGAGGAAAGGACAATATATAAAGAAAATCTACTCAGCACATAAAATCAAGTGGGAAAAAGAAGCTGTCAACACACAAAAAAAGACATCAAAATGATAGCACTAAATTCATTTCTATCCATAATTACCCTGAATGTCAATGGACTAAATACACCAATAAAGAGACAGAGAGTGCCAGAATGGATTAAAAAACAAGATCCATCTATATGCTGCCTACAAGAGACACAGCTTAGATTTAGAGACACAAACAAACTAAAACTCAAAGGATGGAAAAAAATGTATCAAGCAAACAACAATCAAAAAAGAGCAGGAGTGGCAATATTAATTTCTCACAAAATAGACTTTAAAGTTAAATCCATCAGAAAGGATAAGGAATGACACTATATAATGATTAAAGGGACAATACACCAAGAAGATATAACCGTATTAAATATTTATGCACCAACGACAGGGCTGCAAGATACATAAAACAAACTCTAACAGCATTGAAAAGTGAGATAGACAGCTCCACAATAATAGCAGGAGACTTCAACACACCACTTTTGGTGAAGGACAGGACATCCAGAAAGAAGCTCAATAAAGACACGGATGATTTAAATGCCACAATCAACCAACTTGACCTCGGAGGCATATACAGAACACCCCACCCAACAGCAACCAAGTATACTTTCTTTTCTAGTGCACGTGGAACATTCTCTAGAATAGACCACATATTAGGTCATAAAGGAAGCGTTAGCAGAATCCAAAACATTGAAATATTACAAAGCACCTTCTCTGACCATAAGGCCATAAAAGTGGAAATCAATAACAGGAAAAGCAGGGAAAACAAATCAAACACTTGGAAACTGAACAACACCCTGCTCAAAAAAGACTGGATTAGAGAAGACATTAAGGATGGAATAAAGGAATTCATAGAATCCAAAGAGAATGAAAACACTTCCTATCAGAACCTTTGGGACACAGCAAAAGTGGTGCTCAGAGGCCAATTTATATCAATAAATGCACACATCCAAAAAGAAGAAACGACCAAAATCAAGGAACTATCCCTACAACTTCAACAAATAGAAAGAGAGCAACAAAAGAAACCCACAGGCACCAGAAGAAAAAGAATAATAAAAATTAGAGCTGAACTAAATGAAATAGAAAACAGAAAAACAATTGAAAGAATTAACAAGAGCCTCTACACAAACAGATACATGCACACCCGTGTTTTTTGCAGCACTGTTTACAATAGCAAAAAGATGGAAGCAACCAATGTGCCCATCAATGGATGAATGCATAAATTATGATATATTCACACAATGGAATACTACGCACCGTTAAAGAACAATGAGAAATCTGTGAAACACTTCATAACATGGAGGAACCTGGAAGGCATTATGCTGAGTGAAATTAGTCAGTTGCAAAAGGACAAATATTGTATAAGACCACTATTACAAGAACTTGAGAAATAGTTTAAACTGAGAAAAAACATTCTTCCGTGCTTACAAGAGGGGAGGGGAGAGGGAGGGAGGTTGAGAGAGGGGCACTCACTAATTAGATAGTAGATAAGAACTCCTTTAGGTGAAGGGAAAGACAACACACAATACAGGGGAGGTCAGCACAATTGGACTAAACCAAAAGCAAGGAAGTTTCGTGAATAAAGTGAATGTTTTGAAGGCCAGCATAGCAGGGGCAGGGTTCCGGGGACCATGGTTTCAGGGGACATCTAAGTCAATTGGCATAATGAAATCTATTAAGAAAACATTCTGCATTCCACTTTGAAGAGTGGTGTCTGGGGTCTTAAACGCTATCAAGCAGCCATCTAAGATGCATCAATTGGTCACAACCCACCTGGATCAAAGGAGAATGAAGAACACCAAGGACACAAGGCAATTATAAGCCCAAGAGACAGAAAGGGCCACATGAACCAGAGACTACATTATCCTGAGACCAGAAGAACTAGATGGTGCCTGGCTATAACCAGTGACAGCCCTGACAGGGAACACAACAGAGAACCCCTGAGGGAGCAGGAGAGCAGTGGGATGCAGACCCCAAATTCTCATAAAAAGACCAGACTTAATGGTCTGAGACTAGAAGGATGCAGTGGTCATGGCCCCCAGACCTTCTATTGGCCCAGGACATGAACCATTCCCAAAGCCAACTGTTCAGACATGGATTGGACTGGACAATGGGTTGGAGAGGGATGCTGGTGAGGAGTGAGCTTCTTGGATCAGGTGGACACTTGAGACTATGTTGGCATCTCCTGCCTGGAGGGGAGATGAGAGGGTGGAGGGGGTTAGAAGCTGGCGAAATGGACACGAAAAGAGAGAGTGGAGGGAGAGAGCGGGCTGTCTCATTAGGGGGAGAGTAATTGGGAGCGTGTAGCAAGGTTTAGCAAGGTGTATATGAGTTTTTGTGTGAGAGACTGACTTGATTTGTAAACTTTCACTTAAAGCACAATAAAAACTATTAAAAAAAAAAAAAGGCAAGTGAGCTCCTCGAATGCTGCATCCATTTGTTGAAACATCTCAATTGGTATTCCATCAATTCCTGGAGGCTTGTTTTTCACCAGTGCCTTCAGTGCAGCTTGAACTTCTTCCTTCAGTACCATGGTTGAATGTGACCAATTCTTTTTGGTACAGTGATTATGTATTCCTTCCATCTTCTTTTGATGCTTCCTGTGTCATTCAATAATTTTCTAATAGAATCCTTCAGTATTGCAACTCGAGGCTTGACTTTTTTCTTCAGTTCTTTTAGTTTGAAAATTGCTGAGTGTGTTCTTGTCTTTTGGTTTTCTAGCTCCAGGTCTTTGCACATTTCCTTATAATACTTTGTCTTCTCAAATTGTCCTCTGAAATCTTCTGTTCAGCTCTCTTACTTCATCATTTCTTCCATTTGGTTTAGCTACACTACATTCAAGAGCGAGTTTCAGAGTCTGTTCTGACATCCATTTTCATCTTTTCTTTCTTTCCTGTGTTTTTAATGAACTTCTGCTTTCTTCATGTATGATGTCCTTATTGTCATCCCACAACTCCTCTGGTCTTTGGTCATTAGTGCTCAATGTATCAAATCTGTTCTTTAGATGGTTTCCAAACTCAGGTTGGTATACTCAAGGTCATATTTTGGTTTTTGTAGACGTATTTTAATTTTCTTCAGCTTCAACTTGAGCTTGCATATGAGTAATTGATGATTTATTCCCAGTCAGTGCCGGGCCTTGTTTTGACTGATAATATTGAGCTTCTCCATTGTCTCTTTCCACAGATGTAGTAGGTTTGATTCTTGTGTTTTCCATCCACTGAGGTCCAAATGCATAGTCCTACATGGAAAGTCGTTGCTTGTGTTGTTGATGGAAGATATTTACAAAGAATAAGTCATTGGTCTTACAAAATTCTATCATGGGATCGATCTCCAGTGTCATTTCTATCACCAAGGCCGTATATTCCAACTACAGATTGTTCTTATTTGTTTCCAACTTTTGCATTCTAATCACCAGTAATTATCAACGCCTCTTGATTGCATGTTTGATCAATTTCAGACTACAGAAATTGGTAAAAATCTTCAAGTTCCTCATTTGACATGAACATTTGGTACATACATTTGAATAATAGTCGTATTAACTGGTCTTCCTTGTAGGTATATGGATATTATCCTATCACTGATCGGAATTGTACTTCAGGATAGAACTTGAAATGTTCTTTTTGACAATGAATGCAATGCCATTCCTCTTCAATTTGTCATTTCCAGCATAGTAAACCATTTGATTTTCCCGTTCAAAATGGCCCATACCAGTCTATTTCAGCCTACTAATGCCTTAGTATGTCGATCTTTACGTGTTCCATTTCATTTTTGATGACTTCCAATTTCCTATATTCATACTTTTTTACATTTCACGTTACTATTATTAATGCGTGTTTGGAGCTGTTTCTTTTCTTTTTGAGTTGTGCCACATTAGCAAATGAAGATGTGGAATGCTTTACTCTATACCATTAAGGTCAATTCTGCTTTGAAGGGGTCCTGGTGGCACAATGGTTAAAGCACTTGGCTGCCAACTAAAGGGTCCGTGTTTCAAACCCACCAGCCTCTCACAGGAGAAAGATGTGGCAGTCTGCTTCCATAGAGATTTATTGCCTTGGAAACCCTTTGGGCAGTTCTACTCTGTCCTCTAAGGTCTCTATGAGTCAGAATCAGCTCAATGGCAGTGGGTTTGGGTTTTTTGGTTTTCTACTTTGAGGAAGCAGTTCCTCCCCAAATTCTGAGTGCCTTCCAACCTGAGGAGCTCGTTTTCTGGCACTACATAAAACAGTTCCACTGCTCTTCATAAGGTTTTCACTGGACAATTTTTTCAGATATAGACAGTCAAGTCCTTCTTCGTAGTCTGTCTTAGGCTAGAAGCTCCACTGAAACCTTTCCACCATGGGTGACTCTGCCATTATTTGAAATACCAGTGGCATAGCTTCCAGCATCACAGCAACACACAAGCCACTACAGTACAACAAACTTACAGACGTGCAGTGGACCCCAGAATTACACTCCTAGATATATACCCCAAAGAAAGAAAAACAAGTAGTCAAATAAACACACGTACATGCATGTTCTTAAGAGTGCTATCCACAATAGCCAAAAGGTGAAAACATCATAAATGTCTATCAACAAATGAATGGCTAAACAAAATTGTGGTATATACAAACAATTGAGTATTATTCAGCCATTAAAAGGAATGAAGTACTGATACATGCTACAACATGAAGGAACCTTCAAAACATTATGCTAAGTGAAAGAAGTTAGACATAAAAGGTCACATATTGCATGATTACATTTATATGAAATATTCAGAATAGATAAATTTGTAAAGACAGAACGTAGATTTGGTGGTTTCTAGAGGCTGGAGGAGTAGGGGAAGAATGGAGAGAACTGCTTTTTAGTTAAGGGACTTTACTTCGGAGTGAAGAAATGTTTTAAAATTAGATAGACATGATGTTTGCATAGCATAGTGAATGTACAAAATGCCACTGAATTTTTCATTTTAAAATTGTTAATTTCATATTATGTGAATTTCACCTTAATAGATTCTTTAAAAAATTAAAATGAAATAATCCTTTTCAATATTTAATGTGGGAAAGGGTACAATATAAGTAATGCTGAAGTGAATGGGATTTCTAAAACAAGATATTGCTGCTCAAGTGGGGGAAAAAATGAACAATTGTTAACTGTTCTTAACCCTGAATTAATTTAATAGCCAACGTATCCATAATTTAAAAAAAAAAAAAAAAAAGAGCTTTGGTTTATCTTGGCTGCAGACCGGATTTCTTGGCCCATCAGAGCCAAGTGAGTTAACTATGGAAAGCCTTACACCAGAGCTTTCTCAAGCTCCAAGGCTAAGGAGGAGACCCTGAGGAATTGCAAAAGACATAGACAAAGGAGCGATGTAAGCCAGTGAAACTGGACAAGCGAAACCTTCCAAATGTTGCCCTCAAGAATGCTAAATTAGTCATTGATTCCTTTACAACCCAATTGGGAAGCCACGTTGTTAGTTCATTCCAAAGAGGGTTATATCGTCACCTAAAAGAATCATATTGGCAAATTTTTTTTTTTTATATAAAAGCCATAAAATTTATTGGTAGAAAATAATGCAGCATCTACATGCTTATATGGGCTCATGCAGACTTGTACACACACATTCACCTCATAATTCAAATTTTTATCATTTTGGGGTAAGCTTTCTTTTAACCACAAAATGGGAGCTATCCGATATCTATGAATAGCCATCCTCAATCTCTGATTTTCAAAAATAGTCTAGTGAAGTAATGCGATTCTTTTCCCACCTCAGTTTTTCTTCTGCTTGACCTCACGTGACTGTCAGTCTTAAAACAGCTGACAAGACAATTAACCAACAGACAGTCAAAAAGAAAGTAAAAGAATTTTAAAGACTTGAATTTAAAAAAAGCAACCTTTCTTGCTCACCATGCATTGCTAAGCTGCCCTAAATGCTTGCTCATAAGCTTAGCCCGGTATTGACAACATGAGGACCCATTTCCCTCAGTCCCAGTAGGGAACTGTGTTGCCATAATGGTAATGGAGAAGCTATTATTAGAGAGCTACTTAGAAGTGACATTTAATTGCTTAGCTAAGAATTTTAAAAAAGAAAATAGAAAAATTTTGTGTGTGACCATCATAAAGACTAACATTAAACCCAAGGATAAAAGGGTTCAACGTGGTAAAAATAATACAGACCACCGAGCGGAAAGGAATATCAAGTGGAAGAACCCCAGACTTCAGGGCTCTCTTCTTTTCTCCTCCCTTCACATTTAGGTGACTTTGTCTAGTTCCATGGTTTTATATTCCATCTATATGAAGGTGATTCCTAAATTTAAATCTCTAGCCTAATCCACTTGCCCTGAACTTTAGACTTGTTTAGCATTCTGTTTTCTCAGCATCTCCATTTTTATGTGTAATACGAATCTTAGAATTAATATGGCCAAAAGAGACAATCTTTCCCAAACTGCCTCTTCCCCAGATTCCCCAATTTCAGTCAAGTATGCCACATCCCATGGCTGATTAGGCAAATACCCAGGAGTTATCCTTGATTTCTCTTTTTTACATACAGTCTATAAGGATATCCTAAGAACTGTACTGCCAACTTAGATCTCAAAGCTATCATGATTCCATCTCCACTGCTACCATCCCAGTCTGCTGCAACAGAATCTTTTTCCTTTGACACCTTCTCTGCCTGTCAAACTAGTACCTATTTTCTACCCTGCTTCCTTATAGTCCACTGCCCACAAAAACATAGTGATAGTTTCCACTACAAAGTAAGTTACATGAATTTGCTAACTGAGGGATAATTATATCAACTAGCAAGTGACTTTTGGTGTGATGGTTAATTTTATGTGTCAACTCGAATAGGCTATGGTGTCTAATTACTTGGTCAAACACTAGTCTAGGTGTTATTAAGAAGCACTGACATGTGATTAAATCAGTTGGCCTTAAGTAAAGCAGATTATTTACCATAAAGTAAAGCAGATTAAACCCATTGTTATCGGGTCAATTCTGACTCATAGTAACCCTATAGGACAAAGTAGAACTGCCCCATAGGGTCTCCAAGGAGCACCTGGTGGATTCAAACTGCCAACGTTTTGGTTAACAGATTGCATACTATAAAGTAGGTAGGCCTCATCCAATCATTTTTAAGGCCTTAAGAGCAAAAAGAGATGTTTACTAAGGGAAGATTCTGTCTTCAGACTATAAATTGACATCTTGCCACCACCTGACCTACCCCCACCACTTCCCCACCACCTAACCTACCGATTTTGGGACATGAGACTACTGAAATTTCCAAGCTGTTGCCTGACCTACAGATTTTGAATTTGCCAGCCCCCATAATTACATGTTTTTTTTTTATAATTACATGAGCTAATTCCTCAAAATAAATTAACCTCTCTTGCTCTCTTGCTTTCTTTAAATAGATATAGATATATGTTTCCTTAGAGAACCCTGATTAAGATATTTGGTAATCTAGGAACATACCTCAATTTTTGACCTATAACAGATAGTCAAACTAGTGAACTGAATAGAGCAGAATGCAAGAATGTACTTCACTTAAAATAAATGTAATATAAAAAAGCACAAAGTTCCTTTGTTTTTCTCCTAAGCCAGTGGATGTCTCTACCATCATGTTCTCCTTTTTCTGTATGTGTCCCACCTTCCTGAATGGCTCTCGCCATTCAGGCTGTGGCCTATGGCTGATAAATGATACTTGCGAAATATTAAGCTGTTGCTGGAGACCTGACTGAGCCCACAGAGCATCCGATAGATTTGGAAGAGCACCTGGATTCATTCACTTTGGCCAGGTTCAGCGTCCTCTGCCTCTGCTGACCTCTGCTTTACCTCTATCTCTCCTCCATTGAAGAATTATGTAATCCACACAATTTACTGTTGTTTTATATATATATATATGGAGTAGGTTCAACTAATAATATTTTAGAGAAATTAGAATCCTAAGGGACAGACTTCAAAAGATTACTGGAAATATTTATCAGGGATCTAAGCCTTGTCAAGTCTGGGTTTTTTAGAGCCAGTTGAAAGAAATCTATGAAGATACACAATATGAAGAATGTCTCTATGCCATGGTTCTCAAATTTTAATGTGCTTTAGAACTATTTGTAGCCTTATTAAAATAGAAATTGCTGGGTGCTCAGAAATCATAATTTGAGAACTTCTAGTCTAGCAGAACCCTGCTGGCATAGTGGTTAAGAGCTGGGGCTGCTAAACAAAATGTTGGCAGTTAAAATCCACCAGCGGCTCCTTGGAAACCCTGTGGGGCAGTTCTACTCTGTCCTAGAGGGTCACCGTGAGTCAGAATCAACTCAATGGCAACAGGTTTGGTTTGTTCAGTTGTTTGTTTTAGTTCCAGTCTACAGGAGCTTTGGTGGTGCAGTGGTTAAGGCACTCACCTGCTACCCAAAAAGTCACCAGCCACTTTGCAGGAGAAGGATGTGGCAGTCTGCTTCAATGAAGATTTACAGCTTTGGAAACCCTATGGGGAAGTTTTACTTGATTCGATGGCAGTGGGTTTGGTTGGTTCTAGTCTACACACTGGAAAGCAGTTGGAAGTGAAGTGGATTGTTATTGGCTTTACCTGAACTTATTCTTATCCATCAGAGCCTTCCTACAGAGAGTTTGATTTGTGTCATAATTATAGCCCTTCTGCCCCACAGGAAACTCAAGACAAGTCTTGGCAACTCTGGACACTGAGAGGAGGTAAATGAAATGATGAAAAACCCTGAAAAAAGGAGAACATTTGTTCTTGCCTTCAAAGGCAGCCTATCAGATTCACAGGACAACCTACCTCAGTCAACTTCAGCAATGATTCTTGGGCCCTACCACCCAGGGATCCTGATACACTTCATCTGGGTGGGCCTGGGTATTTGCTTTAAATTTCCCCAGGTGATCTGATTGCACAGCCGTGATTAAGAATCTGTATTGTCTGATTGCTATGAGACAGAATCAGCTTGTTGGCAATAGGTTTGGTTTTCAGGTTTTTTATTGTCCAGTATGCCATGGTTTCCTATTTTTTCTAGACTTCTTTTTGGCCATATTCTTGCATCAAATTAGCTATGTGTATGTCATGTGAAATACACAAGAAGTCTCCATCTAAGGCCATGGTTCTGAACCAGGGGCAATTTTGCCCCTAAGATGATATTTGGCAATGACTGAAGATATGTTTGATAATCACAACTTGAAAGTGTTACTTGTATCTAGTGGGGATGCTGATAAACACTCTACAATGCATAGGACAGCCCCCACAGTAAAGAATTATCCTGTCCAAAGTAAATAACACCCAGATTGAGAAACCCTGGTCTAAGCTTGGGGCATAGGGTCCTTATGATTCACCAAGAAGTGGTGTTTTTAGCAACATGTTTAAGAAAAAAAAAAGCAGTGAACTCTGATTTAAAAAAAAAAAAGTTGCTGTTGAGTTATTTTTCCAACTCACAGTGACTCTACAGGACAGAGTAGAAATGGCCCATAGAGTTTCCAAGAAGTTCCTGGTGGATTTGAACTGCAGACCTTTTGGTTAGCAGACCACTCTTAACCACTATGTCACCAGGGTTTCCAAACTCTGATAAAAGTTACCAAAAGAAAGGTCTTTCAATTTCTTGTGGCTTGAGAGGGAAGAGAAGAAACTAAGATCAAGCCAAATAAAAGTTTGAGTCTGATCATTCAAAACAAACAAATAAATAATGAAGAAAAATACCTTTTAATTATTCTGCCTGAGTTAAGACCTGAGGGTACAACATTAATATAATTTTTAAATGTTTCCCTTGGTTCCTGGCTTTCTGCAATTTTTAGACTTTATTTTCAAATTCTGTTTGATGAAACAACTGTAGAGTTTAATGAGAAGGCATTATTGGTCATAAAACCTTGTAGTAAACTCTCCAGGGAAATTGGAAAAGCCTGACATATTTGGAAAGGTCAAAACAGCTTAAATCTATTTATGGTATACTGTTTGGGATCAAAAATGTCATTGCTCAATCATTTGGTTAAGTCAATGTGTAAAGACCTGATATCAAAAACAGAAGCCTCATTTGGGCTTTACTTTATTGATGCTTGTCATTGATTCTTCCATCCCTGTTTCTCATCAAGCTGTTTCTGCTAATTATTGCTGGCACAAAATCACATCCTACATTTTCTCTCAAGATTAGATTTTTTTTTCACCCAAGTGAATGAAGAAGAAAAGCTGTATCCAAAGTCATAATGCATTTTACTACCTTTCTGGTTGTTTTTTAATTACCATTGACACTGGAAGCATTTTGTTATTCCTATTGTTTTTTACATCAATAATATTAAATGAGGAAACAAAGTCAAGATATGTCATTTGTTTAATCTAGGAACTGATTTCAGACAGATAATAGGGAAGAGTTTACATAATTTTGCCAAAGTAAGTTAGGAAGAAAATGCCTTCCATTCCATGCAAACAATACTGAATGCAATAAAGATGAAAGTACCAAGCAGCATGTGCCCTGTATACATATACCCTCTGCTGCTACTTAAAAGAGTCCTGGTCATATTGCACAATGAAATATTTCCAGAGTATGCAGTTGAGAGAGTGGGAGGAGAGAGGAAAACAAGAAATAGTTTGCTGAGTAGCTACTATGCACTCAGAGAGATATAAGGCACACTTGATGTATGTATCTTCTTTGAGAAAAAAAATACTGTGGACATCAACAAAGCAGAAAATAGGTCAAAGAAGAGCAATTAGAAACTTCCAAATCTCCCTCCATGTTGGCAGGCGGTTGACAAGGCAACATACCTGGACTTCGTAAGATCGTTCCAAACCAAACCAAACCCGTGGCCATCAAGTTGATTTCGACTCATGGCAACCCTATAGGACAGAGAAGAATGACCCCATAAAGTTTCCAAGAAGTGGCTGGTGGAATCAAATCAAGCTCTTAACCACCATGCTACCAGGGCTTGGTAAGATCATTTAAAAAAAAAAACAGTTTACAAATTCTAAATCACATGCCGTCTTACCTCATGATCATTACATGAGCTGAGCAGGAAAGCCATCGCTATTCTCCTAGGGATGAGGAGCCTCAAGCCCACTGATATTAAGCAGTAGTCTCAGAATCAGTCATCTGGTAAGTGGCAGAACCTGGACACAGAAAGGGTCTTCTTTCTACCACTCCATGCTGCCTTCACAAATACTGTTCTGGCCTGAATTAAGATAGCCATATTTTGTGGAAAAAGTTTTTAAATGATTCCGTAAATTCTTAATAACTCCTCCTGTGATGAAACCAGAGAAAAATTGTGTTATTAACAATAATAATGTGATAGTAACCAAATATGTTGCACATTTAAAGAAAAGTGTGGCATAAACCATATTTATGCTGGAGCATGGCTCAACATTACCTGACTTACAGGAGTTTCTACTCCATCTCCTGCCAGACTGCACTCATCCCTTCCCATTTCTCTACATTGTTCTTCTATTCTGAAGCACTGGTTTTGTTTTGTTTTTTCTGTTTGTTTGTTTTATTGTTCTGTCTTTTGTTTTTTCTCTCCCTCTGCTCTTCTCGCAGGAGTCCCTGGGTGGTGTAAGTAATTAAGCATTAGGCTACCAGCAGAAAGGTTGGCTTTTCGAACTCGCTCAGAAGATAGGCCTAGTGATTTGCTTCTGAAAGGTCACAGCCTTGAAAACCCTGTGGAGCAATTCCTTGAAAACCCTATAAAGCAGTTCTGTTCTGCACACATAGGGTCTTCCTAAGTAGGAATCGGCTCCACTGCAAATAACAATGATATCCTCACTGTACTCTTTTTCTTTTGTCACTGTTAGGTGATGAGGATGAGAGTATGAATTGGTATAGTATCTTCATTTGGGGAGGCAGAGATTTCTCAGTATGTGTAGAGGCCTTAAAATGGTGCAGAAATCCACTTCTAACAATGTATCCTAAGAGAATGATTATGTTGTTGTTGTTAAGTGCCATCGAGTCAGTTCTGACAACAGAACAAAACACTGCCCAGTCCTGTGCCATACTTGTGATCGCTGTTATGCTTGAGTCCATGGTTGCAGCCACTGTGTCAATCCACCTCATTGAGGGTCTTCCTCTTTTTTGATGACCCTCTACCAAGTGTGATGTCCTTCTCCAGGAACTGGTCCCTCCTGATAAGATGTCTAAAGTATGTGAGACAAGTCTCACCATCCTCGCTTCCAAGAAGCATTCTGGTTGTACTTCCAGATTGTTCATTCTTTTGGCAGTGCATCGCATAGTCAACGTATTTTGCCAACACCATAACTCAAACGCATCAATTCTTCTTTGGTCTTCCTTACTCACTGTCCATGCATATGAAGCAACTAAAAACACCATGACTTGGGTCAGGTGCACCTTAGTCCTTAAAGTGATATCTTTGCTTTTTAACACTTTAAAGAGATCTTTTGTAGCAGATTTGCCCAAGGCAATGCCTTTTGATTTCTTGACTGCTGCTTCCATGGGTGTTGATTATGAATCCAAGTAAAATGAGATACTTGACAACTTCAATCTTTTCTTCATTTATCATGATGTTGCTTATTAGTCCAGTTGTGAGGATTTTGGTTTTCCTTATGTTGAGGTGTAATCCATACTGAAGGCTGTATTTGGAGAAAAGAGGGTGATAGTAACAAGGTATAAAATTTACCTTTACCTGTTGCTGCGGAGTCAATTCCACCTCATAGCAACTCTATAGAACAGGGTAGAACTGCCCTCATAGAATTTCCTATGGTATAATCTTTACAGAAGCAGTCTGCCATGTCTTTCTCCTGAGGAGCAACTGGTGGGCTCGAACCACCAACCTTCCAGTTAACAACCAAGCACTTAACCACTGTGCTACCAAGGCTCTTTGGGATACCAAAACAGGACTCTTTCTGTGTCAGCTCCACAGAAGCCCAAAGATAAGCAGGTGCCCCCCACTCTTGCATTCCAAAGATTGGGGCTGATCTACCCAAGAGGGTATGGCAAAAGGGTTGTAGGAGAATTGGTTTTGTGATCTGTCTTGGTCATCTAGTGCTGCTATAACAAAAATACTACAAGTAATTGGCTTTAAGAAAGAGAAATTTATTTTCTCACAGTCTAGTAGGTTAGAAGTCCAAATTCGGGGCATCAACACTGGGGAGAGGATTTCTCTCTCTGTCAGCTCTGGAGAAAGGTCCTTCTCACCAATCTTCCCCTAGACTAGGAGCTCCTCTGCAGAGGGACCCGAGGTCCAAAGGACACTCTCTTCTCCTGGCACTGCTTTCTTGGTGGTATGAGGCCCCCCTGTCTCTCTGCTTGCTTCTCTCTCAAGAGATTGCCTCAAGGCACAATCCAATCTTGTAGACTGAGCCCTGCCTCACTAACAGGACGGCTGCCCACCCTCCCTTATTAACATTATAGAGGCAGGATTTATAACATATAGGAAAATCACATGATACTGGGAATCAAGGACCAGCAAATTGATACATTTTTGGGGGGACATAATTCAATCCATGACATGATCCTTACCTTACCATTCATTTCTAGCTGCAAAATAGACTAGAAAGGTTGAGAGTATAGACAGGGACTGGCAAAAGAATTTACCAGAAATGAGTTGCCAGTGGGTTGTGGCCTCCCCCAACCCCCGCGTTTGTGGAGGGAGGGGGTAGGGCATTCTTCTCGCTTCCTGACAAGTATCAGGGGTGACTAAGAGACCATTTAGAAAGCTTAAGTGGGTCAGGTGATGGGGCAGAGCAGACTGTTTTCCTAAAATAATATTTCTAAGGGGAGCAGTGGAGGGGGGCAGGGCAGATGGAGTGTATGATGAGGAGGAATAGAGGAAAAATCCACCAGCCCCTCTTCCTTCCTGTCAGCCTGGAACAAGCTGCAAGCTAATGTATAATTTCTCATTATTACACTATCCTAGGAGCCCTGGTGGCTCAGTGGTTAAGGTGCTCAACTGCTGACCGAAAGGTCAGTGGTTTGAAACCACCGGTAACTCTGAGGGAAAAAGATGTGGCAGTCTGCTTTCATAGAGATTTACAGCCTTGGAAACCGTATGGGGTCGTTATGAGTCATAATCAACTTGATGACAGTGGGTGGATACACTATTCTGGACATATTTTTTAAAAAGAGGGCTCTGTTATTTTATTATAAATGACTGGGGGACTTTTTGTTATCTGAAAGCAAAATGATAACCTACAGGGGCTGCTCCAGGTTTCAACTGGTAGGAATTTAAATTTTCTTTATTATCCTCTCCTGTGTTTCTACATATCAGTTATCTGTTTTAAGTTCCTCTCCCCTAATTTAGTAGTCTCAGAGGTAACCTATTTGACAGCAGTTTCTCCCATCTGGAAGCTCCTCTCCTACTAGAGTGTCAATTATGTACTTATAACCTTAAGTAACTGGAGACCTAATTTAAACACTACAGAAATGATTTAGCTCACACTCAAAGTTCAAAAGTAGGGTAACTTCAGGTTTACTTAATCCTGTGGCACTCAGGCTGCACCATACTCTCTATATTGGTTGGCTTCATCCTCATAGTGGCTGAATAACAGTGACAGTTCTAGATCCCACAATCACACATCTTTTCATACCATTGAAACTTCTTCCCAAGAAGCCCTCCAGCCCGCTTCTTTCATTGGCCTGAATTGGGTCACATGCCCATTCGTAAACTAAGCACCATTTCCGAAGCCGTGCCATAAATGACTTAGTCCTGGGTTCCTAAACTAACTAGCCTTTCTGTCAAAAGTGAATACGATTAGAATTCACATTAAATCGAGCAGGCCCATCCCTGGTGCTCAGAATGTATTTATTCATGTAGACTGTGTTGGGAAGATGTGAACACACAGAGGAGAATCAAAAAACAGGAAAGAGAAATAGGGTTCTTGGTAGATAACAAAAAATGTTCTCCAGCTCATTATTTTCCTTAACCGAAGAAAAAAATTGAACAATTCATAGGATATTCTACATCCCAAGGTAAAGAATGCATTCAAGCCTGTTGTTTCTAAAGTTCCTTGTGCTCCCTGGAGAAGGGAGTGTATGTCATTTAATAACATGTTTTGAGAGAATCTGGTTTGAACATATGTAACATGCAATATTAATTGTTCCTTTCATTCTCAGAAAACATCTTAGCAGTTTACCATTACAGGGGAAAAAAAAAACAGTGAAAAGTAAGGCCAAACTATAAACTGTTTTAAAACCCTAGCAGACAAACCATTAGTTTCAAACCATTGTTTTAAAGGCAAATTACAGTTTAAATACATGCAATGCAGGTTTTTGGTTGCATGTCCATTTATAAAAATCGTAAGTCATGTTTTCTGAACAAGGAGCCAAATTTCAGATAGTAAATGGCAGTTAATTTAAATACTCTGTGGCATATGTATGTGAGTGGTAGGAAATAGAGAAAGATTTTGGTACAAATACGATTTGATTCTCTTTCCTTGGAGGGGGACCAGAAAGTACCAAATAAAGGCTAAAAAGGTGGAAATCTCTTTTCTAACTCACCCATTTCATAGGTCATAAAGATACAGATATAGTCCTGTTGTTCTACACAGTCCTTTTTAGAAAGTCTAACCTACAGCATTTCCACAACTCAGCCTGAGGGGCAACCTATTGGAAAGCATGGCATTTAACGTGGCTTCAAATATTTTATTTTATTCACATTTTTAAACAATCCAGACTAAGATTTTAAGGTGAACTCCAGCCTGACTCTTCACTACCAGCCTCCCAACACAAGCACACAGTCCATAAGATTGAAAAGTAAACGTTATAATCATCCCTGTAAGCTGCTTTTTTTTTTTTTAAGTTTATATTTCCACGGAGTGTTTTCCTTTTAATCTAAGCCTCCTTCACCTCACATTAAAGTGCTTGCCTTATTATACCCATGCTTGTAGTCTCCATTTGTTAAAAAGGAAGAATCTCATAGAAATGCAAATGAGCCTATTAAATTCACATTTAGTTGATAACCCATCCTAAAAATACAAAGGGTAGAAGTGCACATATTACATTGGAAATTACTGAGCTCTCTGCATGAAGGCACTTACAAAAAATTATTAGAAGCATTATTGATAGGTTGAGCTCTCAATAAAAGAAAAGAGACTCCAATCCCTTCACTGCTCAGAGATACTCTATCGTTTGGATTTGTCCTGGTATCTTACTTATTTTTTTAAACCTTACGACATTGATTCTTTGTCTGCCCAATAATCTACAGGCCTGACTTTAAAAACGCTTTTCACACTCTCCCATGTGAAGTGTCTGAGGTAATCTTTGTTCCAACCATATCGTAATGTAACAATAAAACACTGGTGTTATATCATGTCTGGTGGCCTTTTCCTGGAAAGGACTCAGTTTGTAGTGGGCTGGACAGATTTCAAGAAATAGCATAGTTGGTGTCTACTCCTCCTTCCTTTCAATCTGAAGCATCGATTTGACCTTAACTGAACTAGCCAAAGCCGAAATTTATCCATGTTCTATACATGGGAAAGATGCATTTATAGAAGATGACAAACTTACCTGAATGCGGTGCCACCTACTCACAGTTAAACATGTAATGGGTATGAGACTGAGAAAAATCCTTTAACAGAAATCCTTTAAGATTTCTTCAGCCAAACAAAACAAAAACATTAATGTTCTTTGTATTTCTAAAGTCTGTGAAATTTTATTTCCAGGTTGATAATTGCCATGTTAGCAATCTCTATTTCCACTTAACAATATTTGATGAAAAAAATTCACTGGAAATGGCTAAAAGAAGAATCAGATCTTGATAGAAACAGATAATTACGGCATTTCATTGAAACTTGAATTTTACTACTGTAGCACAAAACAAGCTGTAAGTCGGAATCGACTTGATGGCAGCTAACAATGACAACATAAAACAACAGATATTTAGGTACGGTGTGATGCTAAGAGAGATACACAAATTGTTTAGGACACTAAAGATTACTTGACAGTGTCTGAAAAAGAAAGAAAAAGAATAAGAATTTGGGAGGAAAAATTCTGCCACTGCTTTCTTCAGAGCATTCTTCTATTCAAAAAACATATATGATTAAAATCACACTCCCGGGTCCTATATAACTGTTCCCAACTGAACACTCAATATTTTGGTGATAAAGGAAAAAGCTAGCCTGGTTTTTCTCTTCATTACCTCTAATATATGCCAGGTACGCAGTACCCTCACCTTTTCCACATGTTTTATTATGTCCTAGAATGTTCCCTCCCCACCTCGAAGTCCATCCTACCAAGCTTGCAGGACACAGGTTCAGTCTTGCCTCCTCCACAAGACATTCCCCAATTCTCTCAGCCTGCACCAATCATTCTACTCTCCAAGTATGCTCATTTTATAATATTGAGAAAACACAGAAATTATACTACTTAGAGGAACTTAGTAAAATCTATGATGATCACAGTGCTAGGGAAAAAAATTAATGCAGATAAGGGGGTGCCTTAGTTTTCTAGGGGCGGCCATAACAAAATACCACATGTGGATGGCTTTCATAGTTTTGGAGCTAGAAGTCCAAATCAGGGCACTGGCTCTAGGGAGTGTCCTTCCTTGTCTATAATCCTGGACATTCCTTGGCATTTGTTGGCTTGTGTGCCTGTGTCTATTCTGCAATTTTTATAAGACACCACTCAGGAGGGATTAGGTTTAGAACCCACCTATCCAGAATAACCTCATTAACATAACAGAAGAAAACCCCTACTTCCAAGCAGGGTTACATTTACAGGTAGAGAGGTTAAGACTTCAACAAAACTTTCTGAAGGACACTATTTAATTCATAACAGGAGACAGGGAGTGCAGGGGTAAAAGTGTGAGTATATGTTACGTTTTCAAATGGGGCAATGGGAAAGTGAAGCATTTGAAAAATGACTTGAAGGAGCCATTTATAAGGAATGGTATAAGGGTTCTAGGCAGAAACAGCATGCCTAGCAGATTCATAGAATAAGCAAGAAACCAGTGTAGCTGGACCAAAGAATTAAGAAAGAAAGAATGGGCAGTGATTGTTGTTGTTCGTTGCCCTCGGGGGGGTTTCTATGAATGCAACCTTATATAAAACAGAATGAAACATTAACCAGTCCTACACACCATCCTCACAATCATTTCTACATTTTAGCCCAATGCTGCAACTATTGTGTCATTTCATCTCGTTAAGGGTTTCTCTTGTTTTCATTGGCTTTCTACATTAGCAAACATGATTTCCTTTTCTAGTGACATCCTTCTTGATGAAGCATCCAAAGTAAGCAAGTTGAAGTCTCGCCATCCTCAGTTCTAAGAAATATTGTGGTTACCTTTCTTCTAAGACTTATTTGTTCATTCTTTTGGCAGTTCATGGTATATTCAATATTCTTTGCAAACACCACAGTTTAAATACATCGATTCTTCTTCTGCCTTCCTTTTTCATTGTCCAGCTTTCAGTGTATAAGAAGCAACTGAAAACATCATGACTTGAGTCAGGCGCACCTTAGTCCTCAAGGTGACATCTTTGCTTTTTAAAACTTCAAAAGTCTTTTGCAACAGATTTGCCCAATACAGGTCATTTGATTTCTTGACTGCTGCCTGCATTGATTGTTGATCCAATTAGAATAAAGTCATTGACAAATTCAGTCTCTTCTCCATTTATCATGCTGTCACAGAGGTGGTAGGTGGCAAATTGTGTAGGGCCTTGTAAGCAATTGTAATGACTTTAAACTTGACTCTGACTAGGAAAACATTAGATGATGTTGAGCATTGGTCAAGGCAGTGACAGAGGAGGTGGTGAAAAGTAGCTGGATATGTATAAGTTTTGAAGAAATAGCCAATGGTGGATTGGTTGTGGGGTGTAAGAAAAAGAGAGGCATCAAGGATGATTCTCAAGGTTCAGGGGCTGAATAAGGGAGTGTTCATCAGCCTAGATGGGAAGACTATGGGAGCAACACTTGGTTTGGAAAGAGGTGTCAGGAGTTGGTTTGGAAATGTCAAGTTTAAGATGACTTTTATACATCTAAAAATTGGAATTTTGCTTCAAGCTTCATTGATAAGTGTGACTGGGCTGGCCCTGAGTAGGTGAGGAGGATCTGAATAAAAAGAAATAAAGAAGACAACCTTTACAATTAAAAGAAACATGAACAAAACAAAGATTTATTCTCTCTCTCTCTTTCATATTTAATGAAGGAATTATGAATGGATTGTGTAATCTCTGTAGAAAAAATATTGTCCATTTCTCCCCTCTGTTGGGAGCAATTGGGAACAAATTTGTTTCTATTGCTACCCCTGCTAATGACTCATCAATTTCCCCTTTCGTTTCATCTTTGCTGTGGCTCTAACTTTTCTTCTGGTGTGTATTTACTCAGGATCCATTCCTAAACAAGTCATCCATGGTCAGCCTAGTGGAGTCACTGGACACACAGCATGGTAACCTGTGTCTTGGGAGCCCCTGCAAGGTGAGTATGAGCCCGGCCAGCCTTCTGAGACTTCCCAGTAAGGGGCAGTGAACCTGACAGGCATTGACTGGGCTGGACTATCACACACTAACCTTACTGTCTATAGTCATAGAAATAGATTTGTTGGTTGTGTTTCCATCTTTCCTAGGTCACTTCTCTAGTCATTAATAGAGGAAAAAAAAAATGATGTTAACAGCTTGCCAATATTCGGGCAGAGTGAACTGTTGCTACAGATTTTAGCTGTTATTTCCATAATTTTATCCTTGGGTTCCTTTAAAAGTTTTGGGAGAATACCAACCTGTCTCAAAGATTTATGACATCCAGCTCATTAATTTTTTTCTACGGTATTAAAAAGGTAGAACATATTCTCTAATATAGGTCATTTTAATTTGTTTCAAATAATTCACATTATAATATGTCCATAATTGTTCTTGTTTTCCCATAAAGTTATAAAATTTGCACTAAAAATTCAAAGTATTTGTGGAAAAATCCATTATTTTAAGTCAAAGAATGTTAGCTGAAAACCTAGTTGTAACATCGGTCTCCATAGTCCCCGAGAAGAAACAGGATTTCTATGGCATATAGTGAAGTCTATCTATACTCGTGTTTTCTGGTTCTATACTGTATGATTAGGCATCCCAAACCCCAGATAATGTACGTCTATATAATTAGGGCCAATATCCCTCTGATTAGGGCCAACAATCAGATGGCCTCAATGCCTGGACCAAGAGGACAATGTAACAGAATGTCGTACAAATGTAGTACACTTAGTAGAGCGTATATAAGCTTCATAGTCATGCCCGATAGGGCCAAATTCCCTCTTGCCACTTGCTAACTGTGTGACTTTTGGCAAATTATTCAATCTTGTTGAATTTCAATGTCTTCATCTGTCAGTTGGGCATAAATATTATAAACCTCCTAGAAAAGTTATAAGGATTAAACCAGATAAATCGTGAAAAGTGCTTGGCCTGCTGACAAATACCCACTATGTATTCAATAAATATTAACTGTTGCTGTTATTACTAGAAGGGACTGCACCCTGAGATTAACTGCATCATGCCTGGTTATTAGTTTTCTAGGGTTCAGCCTGGCCAAATTACATTTTGTTATCAATAGTGGGGAAACAAATTTGATTGGTCAAATAATTGAGATACAGTATAAATGATCATATTTATGTGACTTAATTGGCTTTGATTTAAAAACGTGTTTTAACTACAGGCTGTTTATAACTAAATAATAAGCATCCTGAATGTGATATAAAAGCCAGACCTCTGGTTTTGATCTGGGATTTTTTTTTTTTTAACTTATGGCCTCCAAAAACTCATCCTTACCCAACAAAGAAATAAATTAGACCTTTTTTATTTGGAAGTGTAATATGGCTATGCCAGCCAGAAAATAATCATGAACAAGTAAGGACTATAAAATCTGAGGAAAAAAAACTATTTAAATAGAGTACTTGATCTCCAATTAATAAAAACCTAGAGCCATGTGGAAGGTGGTACATACTTGCAAAATTCAAACATACTTAGAAATTGAATATGCATTTTCATCTAATAACAGCCTCAATGTTCCCTGATTCTCCTCGTGCCTCTCTAACCATTCCACCTCCAGGTCTTTAATGCCTTCTCTTGAGATTTTTAATGTTCAAACATGGTTGTTTTCTAGAGTCCAGTCTTTGATTGCTTTAAATTTGCTCTACCCAGTCATCCTGGGAGATGTCATCATAAATATCATAGCTTTAAAGGCCATCCATATAGTTATCATTCATAAATTAAGATCTAAACCATTTCTCACCTGTAATACTACAACAGACTTCTAGTCTTGAGCACCTTCCTGCCTTTATCACCAATTCTGATGCATGAATGACCTTGTTGTTGTTGTTGTTAGCTGCCATTAGTCAGTCCCTGACTTGTAGTGATCCCAGGCACAATGGGATCAGACTGTTGTGATCCATAGGGTTTTCACTGGCTGATATTTAGGAGATTTCCAGGCCTTTCTTCCTAGTCTGTCTTACTCTGGGAGCTACACTGAGACCTTAATTACATGTAAGTCTAATTATGTCACTCCTTTGCTTATTGATATTGCCAATGTTAGATAGTCTAGTAGTTGTGGTTTTAAAGAAAAAAAAAAAGTATTGGAAAAATTCCCAAACATGCATCAAGTAGAGAAAATAATATGGCAAACCTTCACGTTATCATTACCCCAATTCAAAAATTATTATCATACTTGCTTTATTTACCCTTTTTTCACTTGTTCTTATTATACAATATGTACTTCTAAAAAAGACAAAACTCTTTTCTCATATGTTTGATCTTTTGGTGTTATTTTATCAAATGTGTGTACGTGTGGATTAATCAAGTGTGTCTAGCTGAAACGATATGATCACTGTATTTGAAATCAAGTCTTCCCATCTTTTATAAAAATAAAATCAAACACAGTCATAAATATTCTCTTTATCTGGCCTCTATGTAAATGTATGATATTCTCATCTCTTAACACTCTTTTTTACCTATTATATATTGCACCTCTAACTACTCGCTATTTACTATTTTTCTTCCACCTATGAACCTTCACAAAAGCTTGCTTTGCCTGAACCAACTGTATTCTCTGTTGTCCATCTGGCAAATTCCTACCAACCTTTCAAGCTATGCCTTTATTATAACACATCACACCATGTTATATAGTGGGTAGACATCAGTCAAAAGTCCACAAGGTTTATACCTTGTTAAAAAATAAAAACAAACATTATGCTTTATTATATCTTATGATAAATAAATGCAGTCATTAAGGCATGTCACCAGACACTGAACTTGTGAAGGGCAGGAGCCATGTTGTTCTTTTACCTTTGATTTTTTGAGGACTAGTACATTTCCTGATACATGGTTAATACTCAGTAGATATTAAGAGAATATAGACTCTTAATTGAGACGAACTCTTTAAGTAAATTGCTATGAAATAGGCATGTAAGTAGAAGGAAGATTATTCATTTACAATTGGCTTACCCTGCTCCTGTATTTTAATAATGTTATACATGTTATACATAATCAAATATATGAAACAAGGGTACAAATTGGATAGAAAAATTGTAAGAAGTGAGACAGGTGGATTCAGTTTTCACATAGATGCGTTTTATTCATAATCTTATTCACCAACTTATTCCTTGTAAATATGTTGGCTATCATGTAGACGTACTTGAAATGCCTTACAGATATTGTCACTTACTTAAAACCTTAGAATTTTCTTGCAGGTGTGGGAGTGAATGCTATTTTTAGTGAAGACACTGAGTCTTTTTGAGGGTAATTGACTTGTCCAGTCATTAATGTCAGTGGTAGGCTAACATTCAAGCAGTTCTCTTGATTCTCCTTTGGTATTTTATTTGTTAAGCAATGCAGTCTCACACTTATTGCTGGAAAAATTGAAATACACAGTAATTAAGTGATTTACTCCAGGTCAGAGCAGAAGACCATGAGACTGGCATGTAAACTTGAGGGGTCTGATGTGAGTGCTTCTCTATAAGCACCAACTGTTGTGTAAGTCAATAATCACAGACAAAATCACTTCCATATTAACCATGGTATGGTTTTCAAATGGAGCAGCAGCAAGCAACTTCTTTATAAGAAAAATATCTAATACTCATTAGCAAGCTCTGTCAAAACCTTTTAAAAGTTGTATTTTTCCGCTGTAAATTATCTTCCCATATGTGAAACAATACCAATAGAAAGAAGGATTTCAAAACTAATTCACGTAGCCAGCATGTCCCTGTCCAAAGATAAATAGAAGAACAACAGGAAATGGAAGAGAGAAGTTTCCTTCCTCCTAAAATTACACACAATGAAAACCAATAGGTCGACTCCAGTTTTAGAGATTTTAAGTCCAAGACTCATATACAGCTTTATGTAAATCCTAAGAGCTAGTAATCCTGGGGCTAGGTTTAAAGGGCCAGACTGTTTAATGCAGAAAAGCCATATAGGAGTGAACCGCTTATCAGCATATTTTGTGTCATCATCTACTACCAAGAACAGGACGCTCATTAATCTTTGGAGAATAGTACAATCAAGGGCACATTAGTCAGTAAGCAAAGCATGCATGTGTTTACAGTAATTTTGTTTATTTGTTTTTTGTTTTTTATACCTTGCTTACTGTAAACACATGCATACTGTAAGCAAGATATACGCAGGCTTAATTGTGTTTACTTACTAATCTACAGTGCACAATTTCACATGGGTTTCACCATAGTTTTGGTATAAAGAAAACCAGGTGGAATTGTGCAGTACAGATTAGCAAGAAAGCACAAGTAAGCCTGTGCATACCTTGGTTATTGGGTAACCCATCCCTGAGCACAATACTTGCTGGGGCCATCAAGAGTTCTGGTCTCAGAGTTATCTTTTTGCTAGAGTTAGGATCAGCAAGGTTAGTAATAAATAAACATGACTCTCATTCCTATACCTA
Source organism: Loxodonta africana (assembly GCF_030014295.1). Classification (NCBI taxonomy): domain Eukaryota; kingdom Metazoa; phylum Chordata; class Mammalia; order Proboscidea; family Elephantidae; genus Loxodonta; species Loxodonta africana. Next base: position 104,881,608 of record NC_087343.1, on the reverse strand, counting down.
AGCTTCAGTGTAAGAGCACCCCAATCTCCCCACCTCCCTTTTCCTTGTTATACTACATATTCTCTTGCTCCTCCAACTATCAATCCCACTTTCAGCTCTTTCCACCACTTTATCTGTAGAGTTTTCTTCCATTCCTACAGCAGAGTTTCCATCAAACTTTCTGAATAATTTTTCTACCTTGTGTATGTATCTGAAACTCTCTTCTGTACCCATTCTTGGCCTTTTCAAATCCACCTGGACTCCCAGAACTATACTCAGGATTGTGTCATAACTCAGGTCTACTCAACATTTTCTGAAACACCCAAAACTCTGGTTACAGCATCTTACTCTCACCTCAACTAATTTTAGATCTCAGGGAGATATCCAGGGCTTTGATCCAGGACACCGATCCTTCCATTGTGAGACCCTTTTCTTTCTTCTTCTCCTCTATTCAGAATGAACTCTAAGGTAAATCATTTGAGTGACGCCACACTGCTACTAATTTCATTAAATCTATAATCCTTTTTTTCCCTTCATTTCCCTACCTGGTAAAACTCTAACCTTGGATTGGTATAAGAGCCCTTTCTGCTCTTGTACTCAAGAGAGTGAGCACTTCTGCAGAAAAATCATGCAAAAAGCAGATTTCTGCCACCACAAACTCAGTCCTCAACCTCAGTAAGATTATTTTCCTTTCTCATCGCCTTCAGTCATTACTCCAAACATCCCCCATTTTCATTAAGTGTCATACTCAACTCTTATTCCATTCATTTTCAAAAGACCATCTTTCATTCTGTGGGAGAAAAAAGGAAACAAGAAAATAAAATAAATAAAGGCATCTTTTATGATCGCCGTTCAATTACTGTTATTATCTGTCATCTCCATAGTCACAACCACCCTTATTAGCTTTCTTCTAAGGCAAAAGCCTTCATACTATTTAAGGCCAACTCTTTGCCTTGAATAACCCCCGTCCTGTCTTTTCATTAATTTTTGCCTCTAGATCCTAATTTCTGACTTTTTTATCCTTGCTGGCTCTTTCAGCCTAAAAACATGCCCAAGCCCCTCCCAATCTAAAAGGGGCTTCTCTTGGCACTGCCAACCTCTCGCCTTCCTAAACACTCAAGCTTCACAAAAGGATGGTGTTATGGATCAAATTGTGTCCCCAGAAAGAAATGTTGAAATCCTAATCCTAATCCCTGTACCTGTGAATGTGATCTTGTTTAGAGAAATAGGGTCTTTCTTTGAAAATATTATCAGCTAAGTCACACTGGGGTTGGTGGGTTATAGTCCTAATCCCTTTTCAGTGATGTAACAGACATGGAAAGAGAGACACACGGGGGAAGACACCATGTGGAGATACAAGCCAAGGAATGCCAAGAGATGCCTAGGGCTACCAGAAGCTGAAAGAGGCTAGAAAGGGTCTTCCCCTAGAGTGGAGAGAGAGAGAGAGCAGGGTCTTACCAATACCTGAATTCAGACTTCTAGCCTCTAGAACTCTGACAAAATAAAATAAATTTCTGTTCTTTAAAACCACACACTTTGTGGTATTTTGTTATGGCAGCTCTAGGAAATATATATAAATATATCCTGGGTATGCCCATTAAATGTTGGTTTTTCCAGAGCACCTTCTCTTTTCCTAGCCTCCATTTTCTCTCTGGACAATGGGAACCACTCTCACAGTTTTAAGTACATTGTATACTGTTGCCTTCTAAAACCTGTCTTTTCAGTACAGACATCTTCTAAATATCAGACTTAGATATTCAATTTTCTGCTGAACATTTATAATTAGGTATTCTTTACCTTAGCATGTTTAGAACTTAACCTACCTCTTTCCACAAGTATGTTCACCTCCACCTGAATTCTCTTTCAGGAGAGTCATCCAAACACAATAGCTAGAAACATGGGCATTATCCCTGATGTTCCTCATTCTCTCCACATCCTTTTCCAAACTATATTCATTTCATTCATTGCTAAGTCCTTCTCATATTGCTGTCTACATGTTTTGTTATCTAGACCCCTCCTCCCTATTTCAACTACCACTGCCCTAGTTCAGGCACATCACCTTCGCATAGATAATTGTAATGGCCACCTAACTAGTTTCCCTGACTCCAATATGATTCTCTTCAAATCCATCTCTACACAGCTACAAAAGTGAGCAATCTGTCTAAAAAGCAGAGTTTACCATGTAACTTCCCTGATTAAAGTCCTCCAATTGCTTACAGTACAAACAAAGAAAACCTCTTAGCAAATCATAAAGGACATACAGGATGCTGGCTCCAGTCTCCCTCTTCTTCCTCATTTTCCATCACTTCCTGAAAACCACTTGATGCTGAAGCAATACCAAACTTATTGCTATTTCTTACCATGCCATCCATGCCTTTTATTTCTTCTCTACCTTTGTTTCATATACACCCTACTTCTGGGAGGCCTCCTTTATCTGACTAATTTCCGGCTCTGGCATGCTTTTCTACAAATCTCTCCCTGAGCTCACCTAGCAAGTTCAACCTCTCTGCTCCCTACAAAATCTCCATCCCTGGAACTAATTCTTCAGTTGAAAAGTTTCCTGAGGGAGATTTCCCTCCCTGGGAACCTTTCCTATCTGCCAAAGAAACTTTGAGTACCATTCCTCTGATAAAGAAGGGCCTTGGAAATACCATTTACAAACATTAATTATGAAGTAGAAATAAACCCCTGAAGTAGAGCTAGTATAAATGTGTATGGATAGAAAAAAAATACATAAATTCTTTTATAAAACTACAATGGCGTTTGCAGTGAGAATATTAGCTACACATAGTCTGAAGTTACATGGAAAATGAGATTATACACAGAACAAAATTACATATAGCATTTTCCCAAGGAGAGCCTGATGGATTCAAACTGCTGACTTTTTGGTTAGCAGCTTAGCACTTAGCCACTATGCCAGCAGAGCTTCCATACATAGCATTAGCTACATATAATCTGAAGTTAAAACATTTGTTGGGAAATGAGATAATTGACAGAATAAAATTATGTGTAACATTTAATAAAATTTATCTTTCAATATAGGGACCTAGAGTACAGAAAATGTAGGTGACCATTGTGAGTGGGGCACCTACCCACTTAGGAACTGGTATCCTAGATTTCTAATGAATGAGTTCTCTCATCTTAGCTCTACTGAGTTGAGAGGATGAAGTTTGCAATAAGGCGTGAAGATGGCTATCTACATTTAATAATATCAAAATTATAATATCAAAATGTTGCAAAGACTGAACCATTTACCTTATTATCCAAGGAGTTCATAAGTGGTTGGGCATATTTTAACTCCCATATGAACTTCTGCCCATACAGGCCAGGGTTCCTCAGGGTCATTCCCTGCTACTGTCCTCTCTCTTCTTTGTTCCTGCTGTTTGCACTTAAAGAATAGAAAGAGAAGAGGAAACTATAAAACACAGACACCCACAAATTGCTGGGTGGATTTTTACCTCGTTCTGTTTCTATCCAGCTAGCCAAACACTCTTCCTTTTACAAGCTAGATTAAAAAAAGAAAATATTTCTGACTGATGAAAACAAAATGTAATGGCCAGCTGAGGAATAGATGGAAGGAGATGTCCAACAGCAATTCTGCACATAAATTCCAAATACTTCAAAATCAAATAATTTAGGAAGTGACTATTTTCAATTGCAAACACTCTCCAGGACTGTAAAACATATCAGCTATTTTTCACAGCATTTATAACTCTCTAAAATATCTTATTGACTTACTTGTTTATTTTGTTTCTGCCTCTCCCCACTAGAACTTAATTTCCATGGATTCATGGACCTTATCTGGTATTTTTTCACAGCTGTATCCACAATACAAATACCTAACACATATTTTTTGAGTGACTGAATGAATTCTTCATTTCCATGAAGTATTTTAGGCAGTGACTCTTAACTTCTTATAAAAGAGCCTGAGTATTAATAGTTAGAGATAATGGTAAGATCGGTTTTAGAGAGTAGACTATGTTGGTTTACATAGTTGATACTGCTGTGTATGGGTTGTAGTGCTGATTACAATAGCAGTGCTGGTGGCTTTTCCATTAGCGTCTACAATTCTTGAGGGCAGAGAGTTATTCATCTAAGTAGTTGATCTTAAATAAAAGTAAGTGGCATTAATGAACTGGGAAGCTTTCTTTCTTTTTTTTTTTTTTTCTCTGACAAAGACCAACATAAAGTCATTGGTGAATTTGTATGTGAGTGTGTGTGACACATATTTTGCCCACCTCGAAATGTTTCCTAAGATCCTGTTGGTACCTACACTTAACTACACAACCATAGCACTAGGTGGTTAATGCTTGGGAGAGCAAGCAAACACATTAAAGGATAATCCAGAATGACCATGAAAATAGAGAAGCTGGACATATGCGAACATCTCGGTCAGGCCACTCATGAATTTCAAACTCCTACACTTGGAAGTCCAGGAAATTCCACTTAGTGGAATTCACTAAGAAAGTCTCTGTTTTGAAAGCCTTAAATTGCCAGCAAGGAACCTTTAGGTGGGAAGAATCTCAATTCAAAAAGGAATAGAGGCTTAGTATAAAATTTTGCACCTGGAGTTAGTGGTAAAGCCAAACTTTGCAGGATTTAAATCATGTGGTGATGCTGGAGCCAACCAGCTATGGGTCCAAGAAATTAAATTACAACACTGTGTTGGTTCTGCAATGTGATAACTAATGTTAACAGCTGTTGCTTCCTTAAGACTGTTAATATGAAGATAGAATGTTTGCATTTTCTCATTTTAAATATTGATTTTTGTTCGCCTTACAAGTCAGACATACCAGACTCATTTGTTGTTTGATGTACTTGTGCACTGTTGTCAATATATCTTCTTCAATAAATCATGTGGCATTTGATTAACTCTCCCAGGTACCACACAATGAGACTGTTTGAATATCTTGTCAGCCTCTCCCACTCTCTGCCCATTAACTATATAACATTACAACAGGAAGCAAACAGCACCAGCCCTCATAGTGTCCTTCTGTTTTGGACATTCAGAGCAATTGCACCATGTGTACGAGTCCTCTTTCCACTCTGGCCAAAACAGAAAAAAACTTTTCTGAGGAACATTTCCAGTTACATAAATTAACAGATGCGTTATTTAATCTACAATGAATAAATGTTTTAATATTATAAGTTACAAAGCAACTGGGTTTTTTTGTTTGTTTTGTTTTGTTTTATCCTGTGTTCATATCAAAAACCCACTCAAGGATAAAAAAGAAAATACCGCAATTTTTTTAGATTAAAAAATATTTTTGTGTTTAACTCAATCATCTGTAACTGCACACAATATGACTGTGGTTTATTTAAGCATTCCATGGCTGCTAATGTTTGTCTATTCAATACTACTTCCCCTCACTCTTTCTGAAAATAGAACCCATTCCCCTGGCCTTAGGGTAAGCCAATGACCCATCTTTGGTAATACAAAGACCCAGTGTCCCTGACCCTAGTAATTGTACAGGAACTGAGCATGCGATCTAAGGCTGGACAATCAGAAGATCTGGTTTAAACTTCAGGGAAGACAGCTTTTCTTTTCTATCAAGGATGATAAAAATACGCCCATTCCCAGAGCTACCAGCAACCATATTCCTCATTACATGGAGAATCCTAAGGAAATAAAGCAACCAATAAGAAACATCATGATAAACAGAGAAAGTATTGAAGTAGTGAAGGATTTTGCTTTACTTGGATCAACAATCAATACCTATGGAAGCAGCAGTCCAGAAATCAAACAACATATTGCATTGGTAAAAAAAGCTGCAAAAAAAAAAAAAAAAAGCTGCAAAAGACCTCTTTAAAGTGTTAAAAGCAAAAATATCACTTTGATGGCTGTCTCAGGCTGGGTTCTCTAGAGGAGCAAAATCAGTGACACAGAGAGAGAGGGAGAGAGCATGAGAGATTTATTTCAAGGAAATGGCTCACACAGTGGAGGCTGACAAATCTGTGGATCAGGCACCAGGCTAGAAGTTTGTCCTGATTCACATGATTGCAGGGGCTAACGAACCCCAAATAGGCAGATCAGACAGTAGGCTTATGGGGCTGTGGGAGCTGGCAAATTCTAAAGTCTTCAGGACAGATGGCAGGCTGTTAGCTCACATGCCAAGAATCACAAGTCAAAGGATGATAACTCAGATGTAGGATAGATAGAAGTGAGCTTTCCCAGAACATCCATATATACTTGATGCAGGCCACAGCCAGAAGGAGACTCCCATTTCAACTGACTGGCAGCTCACATCATATGACGCAATGGAGGATGATTACACAGTACCTGCCAAACCACTCAGAATCACTGCCCAGCCAAGTTGACACAAAAACTGAACCATCACAGTCTACCCCTTGTCAGCTTGGCACCTGTATGTAAACCACCATAGTCTCTAAATAAGGACAATTATAAAGTTATACTTGCACCTAACATGATTTAAAAAAAAAAAAAAATCCATACAACTGAAAAATACACTAGCCCCATTTAAATCTTATATTTTATAATAAGTAGTGGAATAAAGGAGGGAAGAAAACAAAAACAATTACTATATATGCATACGTGTATATATATGTATAAATAAAACAAGGAAGAAATGCTAAAAACAATTACAGTCCTCATTTCTGCAACTGGTCACATGGTCATAGCTGGTATTTAGAAATACCTTCTTTTACCACTCATCTGTATTCCCCTTGCCCTCAGCCGGTCATGGTTCTTTACCCGGTGGGATGGCCCGAACTTTCATTTCTGAAGAGTCTGGGCCATTAGTGGCCATGTGGAATTGGGTTGCTGTAGATTGCCATTGACTTTAATCACAGGGCATGGTAGTACTAAGAGGCATCCTAAGGGATCCCCTGTATTCCAGACTGTCTTAGTTATCCAGTGCTACTATAATAGAAATACAAGTGGCTGGCTTCCATAAACAGAAGTTTATTGTCTCACAGCCTAGAAGACTAGAAGTCTGAATTCAGGGTGACAGCTGCTGGGGAAGACTTTCTCTCTCTGTCAGTTCTGGGGCAAGGTCCTTGTCATCAGTCTTTCCCTGGTCTAGGAGCTTCCCAGTGCAGGAAGTTTGGGTCTAAAGGACACATTCCACACCCTTTGCTTCTTTCCTGGTGGTAAGAGGGCCCTCTCCTCTCTGCTTGATTCTTTTATATCTCAAAAGCAATTGACTCAAAATACAATCTAAGCCTGTAGATTGAGTGCTGCCTCATTAACATAACAGCCTCTAATCCTCCCTCATTAATATCATAGATGTCATAGATTGAATTATGTCCCCCCAGAAACATGTGTGTATCAATTTGGCTGGGCCACGATTCCCATTATTGTGTGATTGTCCACCATTTTGTCTTCTGATGTGATTTTTCTAAGTGTTGTAAATCCTGCCTCTAAGATTTTAATGAGGGGGGATGGGTGGCAGTTGTGCTGATGAAGCTAGACTCAATCTACAGGATTGGGTTGTGTCTTGAGCTGATTTCTTTTGGGTTATAAAAGAGAGAAGCTAGCAGAGAGACGGGGGACCCTCATACCACCAGGAGCAGAATGCATCCTTTGGACCTGGGGCTCCTGCAAGGAGAAGCTCTTAGACCAGGGGGAGATGGTTGAAAGACCTTCCTCCAGAAGTATCAGAGAGGGAAAGCCTTCCCTTGTAGGTGACACCCTGATTTTGGACTTTTAGCCTACTTTACTGTGAGAAAATAAATTTCTCTTTGTTAAAGCCATCCACTTGTGGTATTTCTGTTATAGCGGCACTAGATAACTAAGACAGAATGTGATACTGAGAGAGTGGGGTGCTGCTCCAACAGATACTTAAAATGCGGAAGTGGTTTTGAAACTGCAAATGGATAGAGAAGTGGCAGTGAGAGAGAACTGGCAGCAGTAGAGAACCGGCAGCAGCAGGACCAGGAGAACAGTGCCAGACAGTGCTGGAGCCAATTCATGCAGCAAGATTGCTGAGTCCCTGTGCACAGGAGACCTTCTGGAGAAGTGGAGTGCCTCTGGGCACTTAGCGGTGGAGCTGGGCTTGCCGACCCACAGAGCAAGAGAGCTGAGTGTGTTCTGGTCAAAATTTACAGGCAGAGTGGGATGTCTTTAGGCACTTATCAGTGGAGTTACTGAGCTTTGGAACACTTGCCCCAGCGCGGCAGACAGGGGCATGAGGCCTGAGGGGCCCAGAAGCCAAGGGACAAGGAAGCATAAGCTGAAGAGACAAGGAACACAGGAAGTCAAGATGCCTCAGTCTAAAAAGTTATGGCCATAACCTCTGCAGTTTCAAAGGGTGGAGCCATGGCCTCTGAGGTTTCTAAGGTGGAGTAGCCACTCAGCTGAACTAGAATTGTGCATCTAAAGCTGAGGGAGCAGAGTTGCTGTCCGGTGGGCCTGGAAGACAGAGCTGAAGCCCAGGGCTGAGGGGGCTCCACTCAGATTCCGGAGAGTGTGGCCAATATCTAGAGTCTGGAGGGCAGGTCCATTGTTTAAATTGTCTCAGAGAACAGAGAATTATTTTCAAAGCCTTGAGGACTAATGTAATGTGCTCTGCTGACTTGCTTGGAGCATGTTATCCCTTTTTTCCCTCCAGTTTCTCCCATTTGTAATGGAAATGTCTAGCTTGTGCCTGTTCTGCCATTATACCTTTGGAAACAGATAAATTGTATTCTAGATTTCACAGATGAAGAGGAATTTTTGGATTTTGGACTTGGAACTAAGACTTTTGCTATGATATGATGGGGTGTATATGTTTTGCATGTTGCAAGGATGTGATTTTGGGGGCCAAAAGGTGGAATGTCATGGATTAAATTGTGTCCCCCCCAAAACGTGTGTATCAATTTGGCTGGCCCATAATTCCTAGTATTGTATAATTGTCCCCCTTTTTGTCTGATGTGATTTTCCTATGTGTTGTAAATCCTTCCTCTATGATGTTAATGAGAGGGAATGGATGGCAGTTGTGTTGATGAGGCAGGACTCAAACTACAGAATTGGATTGTGTCTTGAGCAATTTTCTTTTGGGATATAAAAAAGATAAGCTAGCAGAGAGACAGGAGTAATTCATACCACCAAGAAAGCAGCACCAGGAGCAGAGCACGTCCTTTAGACCTGGGTTTCCTGCTCACAGAAGCTCCTAGTCCCAGGGAGGACTGATGAGAAGGACATTCCTCCGGAGCCAATGAAGACAGAAAGCCTTCCCCTGGAGCTGACATCCCGAATTTGGACTTTTAGCCTACTTTACTGTGAGGAAATAAATTTCTTCTTGTTAAAGACATCCACTTGTGATAGTTCTGTTATAGCAGCACTATATAACTAAGACAATAGAGGTTAGGATTAACAACACATGGGATACTCACATCAGATCACAAAGTGGAGGACAACCACACAATACTGGGAATCATGGCCTAACCAAGTTGATACATATTTTAGTGGGACACAATTCAATCCATGACATTCCACCCTTTGGCCTCTCAGAATTCATGTCCTTGCCACATGTAAAACACGTTCACCCCATCATATATCATCCCAAAATCTTAAATCAGTTCCAAATCTAAATTCCATCCTGGGGCAAAATTCCTCTTCATCTGTGAAATCAAGAACACCACAAGTTATCTGCTCCCAAACTACAATACTGGAAGACACAAGGTAGACATTGCCATTACAAATGGGAGAAACTGGAGGGAAAGAAGGGATAAGAGGCACCAAGCAAGTCACCAGTACACATTACATTAGCTCTCAAGCCTTGAAAATAATCCTGTGTTCTCTGACATCATTTAGGCAATGGCCCTGCCATCCAGACTCTGGGTGTTGGCCACACTCTCCAGATTCTGGGTGGAAACCCCTTGGACCTAGGTTTCAGCTCCATCTTCCAGGCCAACTGGAACAGCAACTCTGCTCTCTTGAATTTGAGTGACCCCATTCTCCTAGTTCATCTGACCAGTGACCCTACCTCTGCGGCCCCAACAGGCCCTGATCTTCTGCCCCTTAGGCATGGCAGCCCCAGCCACTCATATTTGGGCAGCAGATCTGGCCACATCCCACTTGCACTGATGAAAGTCAGCCCCACACTCTGGAACTGAGTTGGTGAAGATCTGGATCATTGAAACCTAGAAGGCTGTGCCCCACCCTTTGAAACCCCAGAGGTGGTGACACTACCCTTTGAGACTGAGGCAGCTTTGTTTCCTGTGTTCCTTGTCTCTTCAGCTTCTGCTTCCTGGTTGGGGCCCTTGGGCCAAATCAGCATCTGCCCTGCTGGGGCAAGTGTTCCAAAGCTCGATCAATAAGTGCCTGAAAGCACCCAACTCTTCCAGTAAACCTTGGCCAGAAGGTGCTCAACTCTTTATCTCTGGGTCAGCAAGCCTAACTCAACCAATAAGTGCCCATCGGCACCCCACTCCTCAAGGAAACCTCCTGCCCAAAGGCACTCAGCTATTTCATTCCATGCGGCGACTTCCACTCTGTGTCATGCCAGTTTCCTGGTTCTACTGCCTCCATTTCTCTGCTGCTGCTTCTCACCTTCTGCGTCATCTCTGGTGTTACAGCTTTCCTTAACTCTTTCTGAGTTTTCACCAGAATTGTGTTCAATGTCCATAATTCCACCAACGGTCTCTTCAAGGAAATCTAGAATTTCATTATTATGTACTTTAAAACTCTTCCAGCCTCTACCCATTCAGTTTCGAAACCACTTTCACATTTTAGGTATCTGTTAGAGCAGCACCCTACTCTCCCAGTAACAAATTCTGTCTTAGTTATCTAGTGTTTCTATAAGAGAAAGAACACAAGTGAATGGCTTTCACAAGCAGAAATATATTTTCTCACAATCTAGGAGGCTAGAAGTCTGAATTTAGGCCACCAGCTCCTGTGGAAGACTTTCTGTCTGTGTCAGTTCTGGAGGAAGATCCTTGTCATCAATATTCACCTGGTCTAGGAGTTTCTCAGTGCAGGGACCCCAGGTCCAAAGGATACACTCCACTTTCGGCATTTGTTTCTTGGTGGTATAAGGTCCCTCTCCTCTCTTCTCAATTTTCTCTTTTATGTCTCATAAGAGATCACCTTGATATAAAATCTAATTCTGTAGATCACGTACTGCCTCACGAACATAATAGTCTCTAGTTCTGCCTCAATAACATCATGGAGGTTAAAATTTACAACACTTAGGATAATCACATCAAATCACAAAATGGAAGACAACCACACAATGCTGGGAATCATGGTCTAACCAAGGTAGCACATATTTTGGGGGGACACAATTCAATCCATGACACAGACATACTCTTCTTTACCTCCGTTATGTAATATCAATCTGATTTTCCTTGGTAGTCAGGATTAATCACAGCACACAGTATGGTAACTCCCTCCTTTGCCCGTTAATCCAGAGGCATAAGAAGCCCAAAGTGGCCAGGTGGCATTCTTAGCTTCCAGTTCACTAAAATTAGTTTTGTGTTTCCTGGTGGGAGCATTTCTCCCTTTGGAACAAAGACCTCTAGACATGCAGAGCATAGTATAGCAGTGACAGGAAAAAAAAAACTTTGTGAGTGGGTCGCTAGGGGTAATAGTTAGTGTTATCACTCACATTTCCACCCCTTAATTCCTGGACCCATGAATCCTGGTTATGTGAGAAGCAGCACCATATATTGGATACTGGTTTAGAGCATATACAGCCTCCTGGAGAACATTGTTCCAAACCTGAAAAGCATTACCACCTAGTTAGTGCTGTAATTGCATCTTTAGAAGGCCATTATATCATTCTATCAAGCCATCTGCTTCAGGATGACAGGGAAATTGGTAAGACCAGTGAATTCCATGAGCATGAGACCATTGTCCCACTTCATATGCTGTGAAGTGAATTCCTTGATCTGAGGCAATGCTACGTGGGATATCATGATGGTGGATGGTAGTTTTAGCAGAAGTATTGTGCACAGGAAAGGCAAATCCATATCCGGAGTAAGTCTCTCGCCCAGTGAGAACAAAACGCTGCCCTTTCCATGATGGTAGTGGTCCAGTGTAATAAACCTGCCACCAGGTTGCTGGCTGATTGCCCTAGGAATAATGTCAAATAGGGACTCAGTGTTGGTCTCAGTGACTGGCAGATTGGGCCCTCAGCAGTAGCTGTAGACCAGTCAGCCTTGGTGAGTGGAAGTCTATATTGCTGAGTCCATGCATAACCTCCATCCCTGCCACCATGGCCATTTTGTTCATGAGCCCATTGGGTAATAACAGGGGTGGATGGGGAAAGAGGATGATTGGTTTCCACAAAATGCGACATCCTATCCACTTGGTTGTTAAAATCCTCCTCTGCTGATATCACCCTTTGGTGAGCATTCAAATGAGAAACAAATATCTTCACTTCTTTGGCCCATTCTAAGAGGTCTATCCACATGCCTCTTCCCCATACCTCCTTGTCACCAATATTCTAATCATGTTCCTTCCAAATGCCTGACCATTCATCCAAACCATTGGCCACAGCCCATGAATCAGTATACAATCACACATTACGCCATCTCTCATTCCAAGCAAAATGAGCGACCAGATGCACTGCTGGAATTTCTGCCCACTGGGAAGATTTCACTTCACCATTGTCCTTCAGAAAGGTCACAAAAAAAGGAGCTGTCGTGTTGCTACTATCCTATTCCAAGTGGTGCCTGCATTTGTCAGAACCATCTGTAAACCAGGCATGAGTTTTCTATTCCTCAGTCAACTAATTGTAAGGAACTTCCCATGAGGCCATAAGTACAGACTGAAAGAAAGAAGGTAATGTGACAGAATTGGGAACCGTGGGCTTTTGGGCAGCTTCCTCTTGTAACTTACTCATGTCTTCAGGTCCTGCTCAAGTCTGATTTCATATACACCGCTTCTATTTATTATGTGAGTGCTACTGCACACATCTGACTTTATGACTCTGTGGGTCAAACAACACCCAGTTCATGATTGGCAGCTCAGTCCACATGGAGACTTGGTGTCCCATGGTTAAGTGTTCAGTTGTTACTAAGGCCCAGTAACAATCCAAAAGCTGTTTCACAAAAGGAGAATAAATGTCTGCAGAGGATGGCACAGCTTTACTCCAAAATTTTAAGGGTCTGTGCTGCAATTCACCAATAGGGGCCTGCCAAAGAGTCTAAACAGCATCTCTATCAGCCACTGAAACTTCAAGAACAATTAGGTCAGTCTAGAGTCAATGATACTTACTCCTTACTAGGTCGCAGTCAGAAGAATGTCATCAACTTTATGGACCAATGTAACATCTTATAGAAGGTAAATTATGACACAGGGTTGGAGAGTTGATATACCCTTGAAGTAAGACAGTGAAGATGTACTTCTGGCAAATGGCTTCTGGTGGTCCTTCAAAACCAGAATTGAGGAAAAGGCATTGGCCAGAGCAAGAGCTACATACCATGTACTAGGAGACGTATTAATTTGCTCAAGCAGTGAAACCACATCCAGAACAGCAGCTGCAATTACAGTAACCACTTGGTTAAGTTTTTGATAATCCACTGTTATTCTCCAAGATCCATCTGTTTTTTGTGCAGGCCAGATAGGTGAGTTGAACAAAGATGTGGTAGGAATCATCATCCCTGCATCCCTGAAGTCCTTGAAGGTGAAGGTAATCTCTGTAATCCCTCCAGGAATGCAGTATTGCTTTTGGCTTACTGTATTCTAGGTAGAGGCTGTTCTAATGGCTTCCACTTGACTTTCTTACCATGATAGCCCTTACTCTACATGTCAGGGATCCAGTGTGGGAGGTTTTACCAATTGTTGAGTATATCTATTCCAATTAAGCTTTCTATAACTGGGAAAATCACTATAGGATGGGTTCAGGGAGATGGAACTGAACTAATAACCAGAGTTCCATATGTCCCTACTCTGATTGGTGGGACACAGTGATATTTTGGGCATCCTGAGATTAGTGTCAGTTCAAAGCCAATGTCCAGTAATTCCCAAAAAGTTTGGTTATTCTCTTTTCCCCGCTGAACAGTCACTCTCTTAAAAGGCCATAGATCCCTTTGAGGGAGGCTAGGAGAAAGATTAACAGTATAAGGGGGAGGCTAGGAGAAAGATTAACAGTATAAACTTTTAGCACTGCAGTGAGGTCCTTCTTCAAGGGGACTTGGCCACTCCTTCATTTAAGTGATTGTGGGTCTGTAAACTCACTCAAGTTTGGGAATTGATTGAAGGGCCGTGACTCTGTATTCTGGCAATTCAAGTAAGACTTCCATTTACTTGACCTGGAATTCTTGTGCTTGTACAAATCAAGTAAATATTTAGTATATTTTCCACCTACTTCACTTTTAGGGTCATCATGACTAACTAGCCAATGCCATAAGTCCATATGTGTCAGACTATTCTGATTATTCCCCCATGTGTCTGTCAGTTTGTTGTACTGTGGGGGCTTGTGTGCTGCTGTGATGCTGGAAGCTATGCCACCGGTATTCAGATACCAGCAGGGTCACCCATGGAGGACAGGTTTCAGCTGAGCTTCCAGACTAAGACAGACTAGGAAGAAGGACCCGGCAGTTCACTTCTGAAAAGCATTAGCCAGAGAAAACCTTATGAATAGCAGCAGAACATTGTCTGATATAGTGCTGGAAGATGAGCCCCCCAGGTTGGAAGGCACTCAAAAGATGACTGGGGAAGAGCTGCCTCCTCAAAGTAGAGTTGACCTTAATGATGTGGATGGACTAAAGTTTTCGGGACCTTCATTTGCTGATGTGGCACGACTCAAAATGAGAAGAAACAGCTGCAAACATCCATTAATAATTGGAACCTGGAATGTTCAAAGTATGAATCTAGGAAAATTGGAAATCATCAAAAATGAAATGGACCACATAAACATTGATATCCTAGGCATTAGTGAGCAGAAATGGACTGGTATTGGCCATTTTGAATCAGAAAATTATATACTCTACTATGCTGGAAATGACAACTCGAAGAAGAATGGTGTTACATTCATCGTCAAAAAGAACGTTTCAAGATCTATCCTGAAGTACAATGCTATCAGTGATAGGATAACATCCACACGCCTAAAAGGAAGACCAGTTAATACGACTATTATTCCAATTTACGCACCAGCCACTAGGGCCAAAGATGAAGAAATAGAAGATTTTTATAAACTGCTGCAGTCTGAAATTGATCAAACACGCAATCAAGATGCATTGATAATTACTGGTGATTTTAATGCGAAAGTTGGAAACAAAGAAGAAGGATCAGTAGTTGGAAAATATGGCCTTGGTGACAGAAACAATGCCAAAGATTGAATGATAGAATTTTGCAAGACCAGCGACTTCGTCATTGCAAATACCTTCTTTCACCAACATAAACAGCGACTATACACATGGACCTAGCCAGGTGGAACACACAGAAATCAAATTGACTACATCTGTGGAAAGAAACTATGGAAACGCTCAATATCATCAGTCAGAACAAGGCCAGGGGCCAACTGTGGAACAGACCATCAATTGCTCATATGCAAGTTCAAGCTGAAACTGAAGAAAATCAGAGCAAGTCCAAGAGAGCCAAAATATGACCTTGAGTATATCCCACCTGAATTTAGAGACCATCTCAAGAATAGATTTGATGCACTGAACACTAGTGACCGAAGACCAGACGAGTTGTGGAATGATATCAAGGACATCATCCATGAAGAAAGCAAGAGGTCACTGAAAAGACAGGAAAGAAGGAAAAGACCAAGGTGGATGTCAGAGGAGACTCTGAAACTTGCTCTTGAGCAACGAGCAGTTAAAGCAAAAGGAAGAATTCATGAAGTAAAAGAACTGAACAGAAGATTTCAAAGGGCCTCTCGAGAAGACAAAATAAAGTATTATAATGACATGTACAAACAGCTGGAGATGGAAAACCAAAGGGGAAGAACATGCTCGGTGTTTCTCAAGCTGAAACAACTGAAGAAAAAATTCAAGCCTTGAGTTGCAATAGTGAAGGATTCCATGGGGAAAATATTAAATGATGCAGGAAGCATCAAAAGAAGATGGAAGGAATACACAGAGCCATTATACCAAAAAGAATTAGTCGATATTCAACCATTTCAAGAGGTGGCATATGATCAGGAACCGATGGTACTGAAGGAAGAAGTCCAAGCTGATCTGAAGGCATTGGCGAAAAACAAGGCTCCAGGAGTTGATGGAATATCAATTGAGATGTTTCAACAAACAGATGCAGCGCTGGAGGTGCTCACTCGTCTATGCCAAGAAATACGGAAGACAGCTTCCTGGCCAACTGACTGGAAGAGATCTATATTTATGCCTATTCCCAAGAAAGGTGATCCAACCGAATGTGGAAATTATAGAACAATTTCATTAATATCACACACGAGCAAAATTCTGCTGAAGATCATTCAAAAATGGCTGCAGCAGTAAGTATATCGACAGGGAACAGCCAGAAATTCAGGCCAGTTTCAGAAGAGGATGTGGAACCAGGGATATCATTGCTGATGTCAGATGGATCCTGGCTGAAAGCAGAGAATACCAGAAGGATGTTTACCTGTGTTTTATTGACTATGCAAAGGCATTTGACTGTGTGGATCATAATAAACTATGGATAACACTGAGAAGAATGGGAATTCCAGAACACTTAATTGTGCTCATGAGGAACCTTTACATAGATCAAGAGGCAGTTCTTTGGACAGAACAAGGGGATACTAATTGGTTTAAAGTCAGGAAAGGTATGCGTCAGGGTTGTATTCTTTCACCATACCTATTTAATCTGTATGCTGAACAAATAATACAAGAAGCTGGGCTATATGAAGAACAGGGCATCAACATTGGAGGAAGACTCATTAACAACCTGCGTATGCAGATGACACAACCTTGCTTGCTGTAAGTGAAGAGGACTTGAAGCACTTACTAATGAAGATCAACGACCACAGCCTTCAGTATGGATTACACCTCAACATTAAGAAAACAAAAATGCTCACAACTGGACCAATGAGCAACATCATGATAAATGGAGAAAAGACTGAAGTGGTCCAGGATTTCATCTTACTTGGATCCGCAATCAACAGCCATGGAAGCAGCAATCAAGAAATCAAAAGATGCATTGCATTGGGCAAATCTGCTGCAAAGGACCTCTTCAAAGTGTTGAAGAGCAAAGATGTCACCCTGAAGACTAAGGTGCGCCTGACCCAAGCCATGGTATTTTCAGTCACATCATATGCATGTGAAAGCTGGACAATGAATAAGGAAGACCAAAGAAGAGTTGACGCCTTTGAATTGTGGTTTTGGCGAAAAATATTGAATACACATGGACTGCCAAAAGAACCAACAAATCTGTCTTAGAAGAAGTACAGCCAGAATGTTCCTTAGAAGCAAGGATGGGGAGACTGCGTCTTACATACTTTGGACATGTTGTCAGGAGGGATCAGTCCCTGGAGAAGGACATCATGCTTGGCAGAGTACAGAGTCAGTCGAAAAGAGGAAGACCCTCAATGAGGTGGATTGACACAGTGGCTGCAACAATGAGGTCAAGCATAACGATTGTAAGGATGGCACAGGACCGGGCAGTGTTTCGTTCTGTTGTGCATAGGGTCACTATGAGTTGGAATTGACTCGATGGCACCTAACAACAACAACAATTCTGATTATTGCTTTGATTCTGCTGTCCATAACAGCAACAACACCCACCTTGTCTTTGTGGATTAAGTGCAGCCACTTGTCACGTACCACCATGGGGTCCAATCAGCCCCATTGTATTCAGTAGTTTTAATTCAGTTAGGGCCATTCCCCCTGTCAAATCTGACTTATATAAATTAGCAATCACTGCAGTCTTCATGAATGCTGGGGCTCTCTTCACAAATTTGTTCCTCATTGTTGTAGTAAAAGGTGTGTCCTCTGGAAACTCTATGAGTGGGTCTGTGGGTCCAACCTGATAAAGTCACTGTAACATGCCAATTTCCCCAAGTCTTTGGATACCTTCTTCTATAATATACCAAAGCAGGTCTGATACTTCAACTTGATTTAGTGTAGGCCACCAGATAATCCATGCTTCAGTGAACCAAACAAATAAACTATTAGATTCTTTCCTAACCTCTTAAGTTGAAACATTGGACAAAGAATCTGTGCTTAGCAGGCCCATATCAATAAACTCAGGCTGATCCAACTTTATTTTCCTTGCACCATTATCCCACATCCTTAATAACCATTCCCACAGGTTTCTGTTTGTATGTATTAGAAAAATGAAGCAGCTGTTTTGGAGTATAACATACCTCCTCCTGGGGCACACTTGGTCACCTCTTCAGGCTCACTGGGACTTCAGTTTAGTTATAAGTCTGGAAGCAAAAATAGGTGGTGGGAGTGGGCCCTGGGTACATTTAGCAATGTCTTGTAAGGCATCTGCCCCATTTAATGCCCCAGGTGCCACCCCAGTGATATTTCAGACAAAGATTCTTCATGCACAGCTGGGTTAACCTCATCAGATCATGGTGGAAGGGATAATGGTTTCACTGGGGAGGGCAGCTTAGCAGACAAAGATAGAGTAATCTCTTCAGATGGCAGTTAGAGGGCTGGTCCTGTTGGCAGGAGTGATTCAATAGAATTTAGGAGCTAAATGTCCCCAGCTTCCTGATTATCTGCTCATATGTCCCCATCCCCAGTTTCTGGATTCCGTTTCTTCCCAATAGGCCCTCCCTTTAACTTCAGACACTGTTCAAGGTTCGGAACTCAATTAGCATTGTAATTCAGCCACTCTTATGATAAGACTCTGGGTTTGGTTTTCGGCAACATCCACTGTGTTACTATAAGAAATAAGGCTTTCTTTCAGGAAACAACTGGCAAATTTCAGGTCTTGTATGCGGTGCTTGAGCTGTGACTCTGAAGCTTTGCACTCATTTCCTTATTTCACCACATTGTCTAGAGAAAGTAGGACCAACCAACCAGCTTCCTTATACTTTTCATTCTCACAAAATTGTAGAGAAGTGTCAAATATGCAGTCATGCAGAGCCTTGTCTGTCACAGATATTTGATTTATTGATGGTGATATTTTGTGTATTTCTACTGCAAACCTCATGCCATGGATTAGCAGTGCCCTCTTTACTCTGGAGGCAGAGTCATCAGGGCCTTTAAGACTAGCCAGGCTTGAGAATCAATTTGGAAAACTCATCCTTACAATTTTGTTCCTCTAGAACCACTCTGGGTACCAAATACTCTCGGTACCAAATGTCTTAGGCTGGGTTCTCTAGAGGATCAAAACCAGCGAAGCATATAGACAGAGAGAGAGAGAGAAAGCAAGAGAGAGAGATATTTATTTCAAGGAAATGATTCGCACAGTTGTGGAGGCTGGCAAATCCAAAATCCATGGATCAGGAGTCAGCCTGAAGGATTCTTCTGATTCACATGGTTACAGGGGTTCCAAACATAAAATCGGTAGGTCAGGCAGCAGGCTATTGGCTCAGGTCTCAAGAACCAGAGGTCAGAGGATGATGAGATGGATGTAGGATCGAGAGAGAGAGAGCTTTTCTAGAACATTCATATATATTAGATGCAGGCCACACCCCCAATGGAACTTCCCTTTCAATTGATTGGCTGCTTATATCAGGTCAACCATGGAGGGTAACTACATAATATGTACCAAACCACTGAGAATCAGGGACGAGCCAAGCTGACGCATAAGCTTAACCATCACAATGACTAAGGTGCACCTCATCCCAGCCACGTTATTTTCAATTGTCTCATATGCATGCAAAAGCTGAACAATGAAAAAGAAAGACCTAAGAAGAATTGACAAATATGAATTATGGTGTTAGTGGTGAACACTAAATATACCATAAACTGCCAGAAGAACGAATAAATCTGTCGTGGAAGAAGTACAGCCAGAAAGTTAGAAGCCAGGATGGCAAGATTACTCGTTTACTTTGACATATTATCAGGAAGGACTAATTCCTGGAGAAGAACATGATGCTTGGTAAAGTAGAGGATGAGTGAAAAAGAGGAAGACCCTCAAAGAGATGGATTGACAGAGTGGCTGCAACAATGGGTTCAAACATATCTATTATTGTGGGGATGGTACAGGATGGGGTAGATTTTCCTTCTGTTATACATGGGGTTGATATGAGCTGGCACCTAATAACAAGGAAATAAACCTCAGCCAAGAGAGCAGAAAGGACAACGGGTAATAGTAATGCTAATATCATTCAGGTTTTTTTTTCTTCATCCTTGACCAAAGATCTGCAGGCATCTGGTCATACAAAAGCTACCCAATTTGTCATCAGATAACTCTCCCTATTGGTTTTGTTTGTTGTTGTTGTGTGCCTTAGAGTCGATTCTGACTTATATGGACCCTGTAGGACAGAGTAAAACTGCCTCCCTAGGGTTTCCTAGGCTGAAATCTTTATAGGAGCAGGTCTTTTCTCCTACAGAGCCCCTTGAGGGTTCAAATTGCCAACCTTTCCATTACTAGCCTCACGTTTAACCATCAGGGCACAAGGGCTCCTTCTATTTGCTTTAGTGAGTGTGAACTGGATTTCAATCAATTTCACAAAAGGAGCCCTAACTAAAATATCTTCTCTTAAATAGTTTTATCAAGGATGTCTTATGTAGATGTTATTTTTCTTCTTAAAAAAGAAGCATTCAAGTTTTGAAGTATAGTGGAAGCAAAGGCTTTGAAAGAGAGAAAGATGTGAGTTAAAACCATAGCTCTTCCATTTACAAGCTCTGTGACCTTGTCAAGTTACTTAAGTTCCTTTGGCCTCTGTTTTCTCCTCCATAAAATGCAGATAATAATAACACTGACCTCACAAAATATATGTGAGGTTTAGACGATATATTGTGTCAAGAGTTCACAATAGCTAAGTGGAAGCTCTTAGTACATTTCCTATTTTACAGATGAAAATATATAGGGACTCAGGGAGGTTAAGCAAGTCATTTAATTTTATAAATAATAATAATTGCATGGACGAAATTAAAATACAAGTCTATTTGTCTCCAAAACGCTTATTCCTTTAAGCACACCACGCTGCTACAGGAGATAGGGACAAGGAGAGGAAGAAGAGTACATAAATGGAATTTTAACCAAGATGTCATGCCCAGTTCCCTTCTTTAGGACTAAACCACATCTGGTACACATCACGTAGGAATTAAGAGACCTATTCTGAAAAGTACCTTCCATTCGGGTAAATGCTGTAAGATGAGCATCATTCACAACAAAAAAGACTACAGTTGGAGCCAGAGATTCTATAAATCAAGGACAGATAAATACATGCAATTCTTCTAGAGTTTCCATGCTTAATTATTGGTATAAACAAACTGATTTCTGTGCACATCTGGCTCTGCAATGTGCCCAGTGCCTCTTCTCTTCTTTGACATCTAAATGTGATGACTTAAAATTTATTACTATATGGAAGCTTTCAAGGGAAGAGCTCCATAGCATGACCCACTGAACACAGAAGGGTGGCTAGAGTTGGAGCTCACCTCAGCCTCCTCCCCTAAAGTCCCCTATATTTTCCTGTGTGGTTAACATGTAAGATATTAAATAGTTTCCAAAAATTATTTATACAGTTAAAATTCTATTTGAATTGTTAAATTAACTCGACTTACTCTGTCAACCCTTCTTATCTTCTCCGTTGTCTTCTGCAGCCCTTAGCACAAGACCATAGACGTTACTCTACTACAGACACTCCGAAGCCTTGGATAGACAGACAGTCTTATCAGTGGTTCAATGAACTCATCACAGTGACAATGAAATAGACTGCTTAAATTGAAATTGTCAGTTAGGGCATAACAAAATGTAGTAAGAAAGCATTCTGCACCCCACTTTGCTGAGTGGTGTCCGGGGTCTTAAAAGCTAGCAAGCAGCCATCTAGGATGCATCAACTGGTCTCAACCCACCTGGAGCAAAGGAGAATGAAGAACACCAAAGACACAAGGAATATATGAGCCCAAGAGAAAGAAAGGGCCACATAAACCAGAGATTCCATCAGCCTGAGACCAGAAGAGCTAAATGGTGCCCAGCTACTACCAATGACTGCCCTGACAGGCAATACAAAAGAGAGTCCCTGATGGAACGGGAGAAAAGTGTGATGCAGACCTCAAATTCTAGTGAAAAGACCAGACTTAATGGTCTGACTGAGACTGCTGGGGCCCCAGGAGTCATGGCACCTGGACTCTCCATTAGCCCATTACTAAAACCATTCTCAAAGTCAACTCTTCAGACAAAGATTAGACTGGACTATAAGAGATAAAATGATACTGGTGAGGAGTGTCCTTCTTAGCTCAAGTAGATACATGAGACTATGTGGGCAGCTCCTGTCTGAAGGTGAGATGAGAAGGCAGAGGGGAACAGGAGCTGGTTGACTAGATATGGGAAATACAGGGTGGAGAGGAGTGTGCTGTCACATTGTAGGGAGAGCAACTAGGGTCACATAACAATGTATGTATAAGTTTTTATATGAGAAACTGACTTGAATTGTAAACTTACACTTAAAGAACAATAAAAAAAAATTGTCAGTTGGAGAATATATCATGGCTGCTGCTTGTCTTTACTAGTAGTAATTTTAAAGATTAGTAAGTGGTCAAAATGTCACAGTGTTCCTTAATCGATAACAGAATGTGAAAAGTCATCACTAGGAGTTATTGATTTATGAAATAGTACCAATAAGGAATGTTTTCAGTGTTTCAATTCCACATGAAATTTAGAGTAGATGGATATGATTTTTACTATAGCAAGAAGGTTTTAGGATATCCAGCATGGAAATGGTTTGATTAATATTATAAGGGAGTGTTTTCAAGGAGAGAACCTCCTTCGATAAAACAGAGTCAACTCCTTCAAGAGAAAAGCTCTGGGTACAACCCTCTATATAAGGGGTTGTAATTGCAGCTGTGGTACAATCTGACATCTCTGAAAGTCCTTATCCTTTTGAGTTTTTACTTTGATTAATATCGCCTCTGTCACTGTTGGCTCCCAGCAAGATGTTGCTCTTCTTTTTATAAATCTAGCTTTTCATTAGCTCCTGTTAGCCCAGCAAGACAGGCTAGAATTCTCAAAGTGAACATTATAAAATATTATGGAAGAGAAAAAATACAACACACTAGGAAAATGCAAGAAGTATTTGTAATGGAATATAGAATGGAAATTTTTCCTTTTTCTCCCAATTTTAGACACAATTTCAAAGCTGAGGATAATAAAAGATACTTTGACATTTTAAAGAAAGATTCCAAAACGCCACCAGATATGCCCACTCTCCAACAGATTGCTATGATGTGGCCAAACTAATCCTTGCATCTTCACTTTGACCCAGGGTTTCTTTTAAAAGAAGAAAGCGCTACGCCTTTCTTTCTCAGTTTGTTGCGGAGTAGTTGCTTATCACCCCTATGCCTGAGAAAAAACACTACAGACTTTGGAGGTGCCAATAAAAAGAGACTGCTGTCTCAATCCTCTGCTGGACACTTGCTCGACTGGGACAATCCTAAGGCTCATCCAGTGTCTCCTCCAGAATAATACAAGAGAAATTGCCACGTTTCCTCCAGAATTTGGGGGTATTTGAACCAAGAGACCAGATTACATTTCTCGCATGGACAATTCTGAATGTAGAAACATGCCTGGATCACCCATCATTCTAGGGCAGGCAGAAAGGACAAATCTCCATTTGATGCGGCAAAGATGTACAAGTTTTCTGAAGATAAAGTGATTGGCACAGAAAACAACCTAATTTGAGCCATCTTGAAAGCACCCCACCCAAGAAAGAAGTCTGCCAGGAGAAGATAGCCAGCAGTGGGAGGCTGTGAGAAAGTCACAAAGGGTCCCACAGAGAGTATATGACCTGTATTAGGAGACTGGAGTGAGATGGTACACGCAGGGGCTCCACAGAATTCACATCAGGGCCCCATAAGAGAACCAGAGATTTAATATCAGCATAACAGAGGACATGGAATGAAGAGAAAATTATAAAAGCATCAGCTTAGTAAAAAGTCTTCAGTACTTTTTCTCTAATTCCTATTTCCAATGCTAAAACCTTGGAGGATCCAGTAACAGGAAAAAGCAAAGGAGAGTGAAAGAACAGTCCACCCTTCAAACCCCACCCTAAGCTCTCCCCCGCACTCCCTCTTCCTATCCCCTTCTCCATGACAAGTCTCCAGTTCATGGGTTAGACTTACTGAGGGAAAGGGAAGACTTTTTTAAGTTGGAATAGGGATTGAAGTTTTAATTAAGATTGAAGTGGACTTTTATTACTTTATAAGTGGCCTAATTAACAAAATGAGACTGTTCTTATAGCTGAATGTGACTGAAATCTCTGACATTTGCATGCATCCCATGTTTTCGAGGGATGAGAAAGGGGGATTTAAAGAATATTCTTAAAGGTGGAGAAAATGAAGAAAAATAAAGCCACTTACTGCATATATTCCATCTAATTTGGCCTAACTAGGTAACTGGTTATGCATATAAACAAGCAGATTTGCCTTCTCCTCTGGTCTGTCATGATGTATTTTGTATGAACGAAAGAAAATTTATTTGGAACAATTTTAAGTATAAGACATTGCAGTTAGAACTGAAAACAAACTCACCAGACCAATTGATACCATTGACCTGGACCCAGAAAAATCTTCAGTTCAGGCTAAATGAACTTTCTTCCCTGCCTGTTGCATACGTAGTCTTTAGGGTCTCCCTGAGGACATTTTCCTCTCAACAGCATTCTTTCTTCTTGTCTTCTTACAAACAAATCTATTCATATCATCCCCCTATTTAATCTTCTTTATTAAGTTTTCCTTGTCTTAAGGTTAAAAGTTAAAGATTCCTAGTGAAGCATACAAGGTTCTTCAATATCTAATCTCATTTGCTCTCTTAAGTTTTATCTTCAGGAATCTCTTTATTTGCTTGGCCCTTCATAACACAATGCCCTTTCACATCTCAATACCATTGTGCTCACTGTTCTTTCTTCTTGAAAAGTTTCTTTCACACTTGTCCTACCTTTCCAACCCCTCAAGATTCAGGACAAATGGCTTCTCCACTGTAAGCCCAACCTAAACCCCAAGTGCAGAATCAATTATACTCTTGTCTGTCTTCCACTGCACCTTCTTCATATGCTAGTAAGCATAGATATACCCCACGACAGTTCTGATAGTTATTTTAATGAATGTCTCCTCCAGCTAGACCATAAGGACAGAAACTTGTATAATTCATCTACGTATCCTTAACACTAAGCACACGTAGAAGAGAGTCATTGCACACTTATTGAATGCAGGAATGAAAAAATGATCACAGACAAAATCACTACATTAACAAATGCCATGCTTTTCTTTAAGTTAAAGATGCCTAGTGTTACCAGTTGCATTATCATAATACCAGTATAAAAAGAACAACATACTTGCAACAAGCCTACAGAACTTAAAGTTATCTTGCCTGATTCGTTTACTTCACAAACAAGAAAAGTGAGGCCCAAAGAAACCAGGGCATAAATATGCCAAGGCCGCCAATAACTCAGTATAAGTAGCAGCTCTGGAGCCCAGTTCTCCTGACAACGAACCATAGTTAAGATTTTAGATTTCTTTACAGAGTCCCTCCAGAATGTAGATACAGGAAAGAAGGAATTTTTGTTGACTTTGCTTATGGATGTAATCTCCATGCCCAGAAGATGCCTAAAGCATATAGAAAAAAAAAAAAAATATTGCCATAGAGTCAACTCCAACTCAAAGCAACCCTATATGACAGAGTAGAACTGCCCCACAGGATTTCCAAGACTGTAATCTTTATGGAACCAGACTGCCACACTTTTCCCGCAGAGCGGTTGGTGGGTTCAAACCACCAACCTTTCAGTTAGCAGCCAAGTGCTTAACCAGTACACTGCCAGGGCTCCAATCTAGGCATACCGGCCTTTAGTAAATATTTATCAAATAAATGAATAAATGCAAAAGTTAGTAGGCCTCCTAGATAAGAATTCAAATATAAACAAGCCAACAAATAAACTACCGTTTAATCCACAAAAAGTAGTCACTGTAGTTTCTAAATGGAAGGAATGAAGAAGTAGCACTGAAATTCCAGCTGAGTGGTGTTGGTGACTTAGATGTGTTAGAAGGTAATTTTTTTCCTTTACTTTCCAGAGATAATCTTATACCTTATTTTGTTGGACGTGAGTGCGTGTGTGTACATTTAATTTTATTGTCATAGACCACAGTACACCACTCGAGACCAACTAACCCTAAGAAATTTTGACCTCAAAGAATCTAAATGACAAAACCAACCAAAACCAAACCCAGTGCCGTCGAGTCGATTCTGACTCATAGCGACCCTATAGGACAGGGTAGAACTGCCCCATAGAGTTTCCAAGGAGTGCCTGGCAGATCCAAACTGTCGACCCTTTGGTTAGCAGCTATAGCACTTAACCACTATGCCACCAGGGTTTCCAAATGACAAAAGCAGAGCTTATATTTAAATGGCTGTGTTTTTGTAATGCATTCTTTTTGGAAATGTTCTTCATAAATATCACTTGTAAAAAATCTAGGGACCAATGGGATGCAGACCCCAAATTCTCGTAAAAAGACCAGACTTAATGGTCAGACAGGACTAGAGGGACCCCAAAGGCCATTGTCCCCAGACCTTCTGTTAGCCCAAGACAGGAACCATTCCCAAAGCTAACTCTTTATACAGGGATTGGACTGGAATAGGGGATGGAAAATGATACTGGTAAAGAACAAGCTTCTTGCATCAAGTGGACACATGAGATTATATTGGCACCTCCTATCTGGAGGGGAGATGAGAGGGCAGAGGGGGCCAGAAGCTAGCCGAATGGACACAAGGAGAGAGAGTGGAGGGAAGTACTGTGCTATCTCATTAGAGGGAGAGCAATTCGGAGTGTATGACAATGTGTGTGTGAATTTTTATGTGAGAGACTGAACTGATTTGTAAACTTTCACTTAAAACACAATAAAAATTAATTTAAAAAAAATTACAGGAGGGAGACCCAAGATGGCGGAATAACTAGTGAGCCCTCTTTACAACAAAGACCCGAAAAAAAACAAGTGAAATGAGTATGTTTGTGACAAGCTGGGAGCCCTGAGCTCCAAAAGCAAGCTTAGAAAATGAACTGAGGGGCAGGGGGAGGAAGAGACCGTTCAAAAGCAGAGAGGAGTTACCGGACCTGAATTGCAGGGAGCCCTCAGGCACCATTCCTGGAGCAGCGGTGGCACTAGGCTGGTACAAGTGTTCGGTCACAGTTTCCTCAGGGAGAAGCAGCCAGCCACACAGCTTACTCACACCTCTGGAACCAGAGGAGAACGGCGCTCTCAGCAAAAGCTAAATACTTGCGTATATTTTACTGCCCGCCCCCCACCCCAAGTTGGCTTCAGTGGCTGAATTCCCTGGGCCTGAGATAGGCACTGTTGAGCACCTAGAGCCATCCTCCCAGCCTTGGGGAAGGGAAAAATTTGCAATTGGGGGAAAACATAATTTGCTAGCTCCACTAACTGGGGGAGCTCAGAACAGAAGCGGCTCCTGTCCAGGCATAAACTGTCTGTGGATTTTGAGTACCTTTCCCTTCTGCATGGACCTGTGTGGGCCTATTTCAGGAGAATAGGCCCTTGTTGGCAGACTCCAACCATTTCAGCTGTGCAGTGGAGAGGTGGCTGTTTGATGTTTGACATTGATTTGCCTATTAAACAAGGTCCTCACCTACTCACTTCAGGGACCTAAGGACTGGTAGCTCCACTCAGGTCACCCAGCCACCCGCGACAGGGTCCAAATATAACTGCTACCTCCCAGTCCTTAGAACCCAAAACTTTGGGTGCCCATAGTCCATCTGCAGAACCCACCTACCTGCACGCTGTAGGGAACAGGGATGTGCTTTCCTCAGAAACACTTGGGGGTCAGTTCTCAGCCCCCTGCCTTGTTCAGACCATGAGCCCCTGCTGGAATCAGATACTGGTATATATGCCAATCACCACTGCCCCTAAAAGACTGTAGGACAAAGCCTGTACCACACGCTTGATGATCACCTACCTGGAAACCCGAGGTGAATTCATACAAGAAAACCGAATGGACTCCTAGACTGATATACCTGATAACAACTCTAGCCATCTGGGGACAGGACATCAGAGCTCCAAAGGAGAAAATAATCACGTTAGCTCACTCAAGCAACCCACAGAGGTATACCAAAACAAAACAAAGCAAGAAGCTAGAACACAGTAAGCAAGAATAAACTAGTACAATAACTTATAGATGGCTCGGAGACAACAGTCAATATCAAGTCAGATAAAGAAACAGACCATGATCAACTCAACAGGCTCTCAAAACAAAGAATCCAGGGATCTTGTAGATGAGAGTGCATTCCTGGAATTACCAGAGCCAGAATACAAAAGCTTAATATACAGAACCCTTCAAGACCTCAGGAAGGAAATGAGGCAATACCCAAAACAAGCCATAGAACATACAGATAAAGCAATTGAAGAAATTAGAAAGATTACTGAGGAACAAAATGAAAAAATTTAATAAGCTGGAAAAATCCATAGACAGACAGCAATCAGAAATTCAGAAGGTTAACAATAAAATTACAGAAGTAGACAACTCAATAGCAAGTTAGGGGAGCAGAATTGAGCAAACAGAAGCTAGAATTTCTGAACTCAAAGATAAATCACTTGGCACTAACATATTTGAAGAAAAACCAGATAAAAGAATTTTTAAAAAATGAAGAAATCTTAAGAATCATGTAGGACTCTATGAAGAGAAATAACCTATGAGTGACTGGAGTACCAGAACAGGGAGGGATAAAAGAAAATACAGAGAAAATTGTTGAAGATTTCTTGGCAGAAAATTTCCCTGATATCGTGAAAGATGAGAAGATATCTATTCAAGATGCTCATCGAACTCCACACAAGGTAGATCTTAAAAGAAAGTCACCAAGACATATTATAATCAAGCTTGCCAAAACCAAAGATAAAGAGACAATTATAAGAGCAGCGAAGGATACAAGAAAAGCCACCTACAAAGGAGAGCCAATAAGAATAAACTTGGGCTACTCGGCAGAAACAGGCAAGAAGGCAATGGGATGACATATTTAAAAAATTGAAGGAAAAAAATTGCTTGCCAAGAATCATATATCCAGCAAAAATAAAATAAAATAAAAACTGTTAAATATGAAGGTGAAATTAAGACATTTCCAGATAAACACAAGTTGAGGGAATTCGTAAAAACCAAACCAGAACTACGAGAAACACTAAAGGGAGTTCTTTGGTTAGAAAATCAATAATATTAGGTATCAACCCAACAATAGAACACTGGGCAGAGCAACCAGAAGTCAACCCAGGCAAGGAAATCCAAAAAAACAAAGCAAGATTATAAAAAAAAAAAAAAAGCTCAAAACAGGGTAACAGTGACTTTATTACATAAAAGAAGACAACATTAAAATAATAAAGAGGGACTAAAAAATGTAATCACACACCTTCCATATGGAGAGGAAGATACGGTGATACAAAGAAGTAAAAGTTAGGTTTAAATTTAGAAAAACAGGGGTAAATCATAAGGTAACCACAAAGGAGACAAACTATCCTATGCATGAAAATAAAATACAAGAAAAAAATAGAGACTCAGCAGAAACAAAATCAACAGCAACAAACATAAGGAAAGGACAATATATAAAGATAATCTACTCAGCACATAAAATTAAGTGGGAAAAAGAAACGGTCAACAACACACAAAAAAGACATCAAAATGATAGCACTAAATTCATACCCATCCATAATTACCCTGAATGTAAATGGACTAAATGAACCCAAAAAAAAAGAGACAGAGTGGCAGCATGGATTAAAAAACAAGATCCATCTATATGCTGCCTACAAGAGACACACCTCGGACTTAGAGATACAAAGAAACTAAAGCTCAAAGGATGGAAAAAAATATATCAAGCAAACAACAATCAAAAAAGAGCAGGAGTGGCAATATTAATTTCTGACAAAATAGACTTTAAAGTTAAATCCATCAGAAAGGATAAGGAAGGACACCATATAATGATTAAAGGGACAATACACCAAGAAGATATAACCATATTAAATATTTATGTACCCAATGACAGGGCTGTAAGATACATAAAACAAACTCTGTCAGCATTGAAAAGTGAGATAGCTACACCATAACACTAGGAGGCTTCAATACACCACTTTTGGTGAAGGACAGGACATCTAGAAAGAAGCTCAATAAAAACACAGAAGGTCTAAATGCCACAATCAACCGACTTGACCTCATAGACACATACAGAATACTCCCCCCAACAACAGCAACCAAGTATACTTTTTTTCTAGTGCACATGGAACATTCTCCAGAATAGACCACATATTAGATCATAAAGCAAGCCTGAGCAGAATTCAAAACAATGAAATATTACAAAGCATCTTCTCTGACCATAATGTCATAAAAGTGGAAATCAATAACAGGAAAAGCAGGGAGAAGAAATCAAACACTTGGAAACTAAACAATATCCTGCTCAAAAAAGACTGGATTATAGAAGACATTAAGGATAGAATAAAGAAATTCATAGAATCCAATGAGAATGAAAACACTTCCTATCAGAACCTTAGGGACACAGCAAAAGTGGTGCTCAGAGGCCAATTTATATCAATAAATGCACACATCCAAAAAAGAAAGGGCCAAAATCAAAGAATTATCCCTACAACTTGAACAAATAGAGAGCAACAAAAGAAACCCACAGGCACCAGAAGAAAACAAATAATAAAAATTAGAGCTGAGCTAAATGAAATAGAAAACAGAAAAACAATTGAAAGAATTAACAAGACCAAAAGCTGTTTTTTTGAAAAAATCAACAAAATTGATAAACCACTGGCCAAACTGACAAAAGAGAAACAGGAGAGGGACCAAATAATCAGAATGAGAAATGAGATGGGTGATATTACAACAGACCCAACTGAATTTAAAAGAATCATATTAGATTACTATGAAAAATTGTACTCTAACAAATTTGAAAACCTAGAAGAAAAGGATGAATTCCTAGAAACACACCACCTACCTAAACTAATACAAACAGAGGTAGAACAACTAAATAGACCCATAACAAAAGAGATGGAGAAGGTAATCAAAAAACTCCCAACAAGAAAAAAAGCCCTGGTCCGGACGGCTTCACTGGAGCATTCTACCAAACTTTCAGAGAAGAGTTAACACCACTACTACTAAAGGTATTTCAGGGCGTAGAAAAGGAAGGAATACTACCAAATTCATTCCATGAAGCCACCATATCCCTCTACAAAAACCAGGTAAAGACACCACAAAAAAAGAATACTATAGACCTATATCCCTCATGAAGGTAGAAGCTAAAATCCTCCACAAAATTCTAGCCAACAGAACTCAACAACATATCAAAAAAATAATGCACCATGAACAAGTGGGATTCATACCAGGTATGCTATAAGGTCGCTATGAGTCGGAATAGACTCGACAGCAGTGGGTTTGGTTTTTAGTTTATGCAGGGATGGTTCAACATTAGAAAAACAAGTAAGGTACTCCACCACATAAATAAAACAAAAGACAAGAATCACATCATTTTATCAATTAATGCAGAAAAGGCATTTGACAAAGTTCAACACTCATTCATGATAAAAACTCTCAGCAAAATAGGAACAGAAGGAAAATTCCTCAATATAATAAAGGGTATTTATACAAAGCCAACACCCAACATCACCCTAAATGGAGAGAGCCTGAAAGCATTCCCATTGAGATCGGGAACCAGACAAGGATGCCATTTATCACCACTCTTATTCGACATTGTAGTGGAGGTCCTAGCCAGAGCAATTAGGCTAGATAAAAAAGTAAAGGTCATCCAGATTGGCAAGGAAGAAGTAAAATTATCTCTACTTGCAGACGACATGGTCTTATACACAGAAAACTCTCAGGAATCCTCAAGAAAACTACTGAAACTAATAGAAGAGTTCAGCAGAGTATCAGGATACAAGACAAACATACAAAAATCAGTTGGATTCCTCTACCCCAACAAAAAGAACATTGAAGAGGAAATCACCAAATCAATGCCATTTACAGTAGCCCCCAAGAAGATAAAATACTTAGGAATAAATCTTACCAGAGATGTAAAAGACTTATACAAAGAAAACTACAGTACACTTCTGCAAGAAACCAAAAGAGACTTACATAAGTGGAAAACCATACCTTGCTCATGGATAGGAAGACTTAACATTATAAAAATATCTATTCTACCGAAAGCGATCTATACATTTAATACAATTCTGATCCAAATCCCAACGACATTCTTTAATGAGATGGAGAAACAATCACCAATTTCATATGGAAGGGAAAGAGGCCCCGGATAAATAAGGCATTACTGAAAAAGAAGAACACAGTGGGAGGCCTTACTTTACCTGATTTTAGAACCTATTATACAGCCACAGTAGTCAAAACAGCCTGGTACTGGTACAACAACAGATACATAGACCAATGGAATAGAATTGAGAACCCAGACATAAATCCATCCACATATGAGCATTTGATATTTGACAAAGACCCCAAAACAGTTAACTGGGGAAAAGGCAGTCTTTTTAACAAATGGTGTTGGCATAACTGGATATCCATCTGCAAAAAAACGAAACAAGACCCATACCTCACTCCATGCACAAAACCGAGCTCAAAATGGATCAAAGACCTAAATAAAAAATCTAAAACGATAAAGATCATGGAAGAAAAAATAGGCACGTTAGGAGCCCTAATACATGGCATAAACAGTATACAAAACGTTATTAAGAATGCAGAAGATAAACTAGATAACTGGGCACTCCTAAAAATCAAACACCTGTGCTCATCCAAAGACTTCACCAAAAGAGTAAAAATACTACCCACAGACTGGGAAAAAGTTTTTAGCTATGACATTCCTGATCAGCGCCTGATCTCTAAAATCTACATGATACTGAAAAAACTCAACTACAAAAAGACAAATAACCCTATTAAAAGATATGAATAGACACTTCACTAAAGAAGACATTCAGGTAGCTAACAGATACACGAGGAAATGTTCACGATCATTAGCCATTAGTGAAATGCAGATCAACATCAACACTACCATGAAATTTCATCTCACTTCAACAAGGCTGGCATTCATCCAAAAAACACAAAATAATAAATGTTGGAGAGGCTGTGGAGAGATTGGGACACTTACACACTACTGGTGGGAATGTCAAATGGTAGAACCACTTTGGAAATTGATTTGGCACTTCCTTAAAAAGCTAGAAATAGAACTACTATAGGATCCAGCAATCCCACTCCTCGGAATATATCCTAAAGAAATAAGACCCTTTACACGAACAGATACATGCACACCCATGTTTACTGCAGCACTGTTTACAATAGCAAAAAGATGGAAGCAAGCAAGGTGCCCATCAACAGAAGAATGGATAAATAAATTATCTTACATTCACACAATGGAATACTAGGCATCAATAAAGAACACTGAGGAATCTGTGAAATATTTCATAACATGGAGGACCCTGAAAGGCATTATGCTGAGTGAAATTTGTCAGTTGCAAAAGGGCAAATATTGTATAAGACCACTATTATAAGAACTTGAGAAATAGTTTAAACTGAGAAGATAACATTCTTTTGTGGTTACGAGGGGGAGAGGGAGGGAAGGTGGGAGAGGGGCATTCACTAATTAGATAGTAGATAAGAACCACTTTAGGTGAAGGGAAAGACAACACACAATACAGGGGAGGTCAGCACAGCTGGACTAAACCAAAAGCAAAGAAGTTTCCTTAATAAACTGAATGCTTCAAAGGCCAGAGTAGCAGGGGCAGGGGTTTGGGGACCATGGTTTCAGGGGACATCTAAGTCAATTGGCATAATAAAATCTATTAAGGAAACATTCTGCATCCCACTTTGAAGAGCAGCATCTGGGGTCTTAAATGCTAGCAAGCAGCCATCTATGATGCATCAATTGGTCTAAACCCAACTAGATCAAAGCAGAATGAAGAACACCAAGGACACAAGGTAGTTACAAGCCCAAGAGACAGAAAGGGCCACATGAACCAGACACTACATCATCCTGAGACCAGAAGAACTAGATGATGCCCGGCTACAACCAATGACTGCCCTGACAGGGAACACAACAGAGAACCCCTGAGGGAGCAGGAGAGCAGTGGGATGCAGACCCCAAATTCTCATAAAAAGACCAGACTTAATGGTCTGACTGAGACTAGAAGGATGCAGTGGTCATGGCCCCCAGACCTTCTGTTGGCCCAGGACAGGAACCATTCCCAAAGCCAACTCTTCAGGCATGGATTAGACTGGACAATGGGTTGGAGAGGGATGCTGGTGAGGAGTGAGCTTCTTGGATCAGGTGGACACTTGAGATTATGTTGGCATCTCCTGCCTGGAGGGGAGATGAGAGGGTGGAGGGGGTTAGAAGCTGGCGAAATGGACATGAAAAGAGAGAGTGGAGGGAGAGAGCGGGCTGTCTCATTAGGGGGAGAGTAATTGGGAGCGTGTAGCAAGGTGTATATAAGTTTTTGTGTGAGAGACTGACTTGATTTGTAAAGTTTCACTTAAAAAAGCACAATAAAAATTATAAAAAACAAATCTAAGGACAAAAATATGTATATCTCAAACCCACCACTGTCTAGTAGATTCTAGCTCATAGAGACCCTAAAGGACACAGTAAAACTGCTCCGTAGGTTTCCAACACTGTAATCTATACAGAAACAGACTGGCATATCTTTCTCCTGCAGAGCAGCTGATTGGTTCAAACCTATGACCTTTTGGGTAGCAGCTGAGCACTTTAACCACTGTGCCACCAGGGCTGATATATATACACATATGCACATGTCTATCCATATATATAAGTCTCTCATCCCAATATCTTTATATCCCTATATATATGCCTAATTCCATAGAGTTGATCCTGACTCATAGCGACCCTATAGGACAGAGTAGAACTGCCCCATAGGGTTCCCAGGGAGAGGCTGGTGGATTCAAACTGCTGACCTTTTGGTTTTCAGCGAAGCTCTTAACCACTGTGCCACCAGGGCTCCGATACATATATATATTATATATATAGACACAGAAACCGTGGTGGCGTAGTAGTTAAGTGCTATGGCTGCTAACCAAGAGGTCGGCAGTTCGAACCCACCAGGCGCTCCTTGGAAACCCTATGGGGCAGTTCTACTCTATCCTATAGGGTTGCTATGAGTCGGAATCGACTCGACGGCAATGGGTTTTTTTATATATATATACAGAAACCCTGGTGGCATAGTGGTTAAGAGCTACAGCTGCTAACCAAAAGGTCAGCAGTTCAAATCCACCATGTGCTCCTCAGAAACCATATGGGACAGTTCTATTGTGTCCTATCGGGTCCATATGAATCAGTACCTACTGGATGGCAATTGCTTTTTTTTTTTTTTTTGGTATATATATATAGCGTGTTTGCAAACTTCCTTTCTTAAGTACATTATTGTTAGCATCCAAATTCCACATGCCTGTGGGCCTCTGGAGTTGGTCCTTCTGACAGCATCAGGCCTGGAGCCACTGTCAGTATTGTATGCTGTGGGGCCTGAACCAACTGCCTTACCATTTGGAGGGGCAGGAAATCATGAAAAATAGTCATGGGTCAGAAGAATTTGTGGGGGCGGCATCCTTGGGAGAATCTGAGGACAACGCAGATTGCCACGGCAGTGTGATCTGGCATTTCCAGTGAGGACAGAGCTAAAATCTGTCTCCTGTGCCAGAAAGTAAAGGTGGCAAGAAAACAGGTACAATTCATGAAGCGAAAAATTTGGAATGCAGAAAACCAGACTCTAAAGAATAAGGAAGGGTTATTTTTTTATATTGCAAATAAATTATCTTCTTGACATATGATATCTGAAGCCTATCGACTTTCAAAAGGCAAGTTGAGTGTCAGGTAAGCAGTGAACTCTCCCTAGGCACGTGCTTCGACAATTGGATGGCTGTTGGTTTTGTGTGATTTTCACACTCTCTAATCAATCTGGTCAGCCATTTTCAGTTTTCCTTCTCTCATAAGAGGCACACCCTGCTGCATTTAAACTAGCAAGACAGAAGGGCAGTGAGACGGCATCTGAGGACTTCTCACTTGGCAAACTGTATTATGTTCTTAATCTGCTTGTGGAACAAAGCCCTGGGACTGTGTTTTCTCTAAATGTATTTCAGTAAAGAGAAAGTGGCTGCTGTGTTGCTTCCCTGCTGAACATCTCACGTCACAACAGACGCACATTTTCTGAATAGTAATTGTTGGTAGGTCCCCAGAGAAACCGAAGAAGGAGCTAGCTTGGAGATTTAATAACCTATCATTACATGCACCTCCAGCATGGGATTTGGGACCTTTCTACTTAAATAAAATGAGGTCTGTGTTTTCTGATTGTGATTTTAGTATTTATTAATCCCTTTTATGCTATATTCACAAGTGGCCTGTCCGCAGTTTCACCTATAACAAGCCTCCCCTCATCTACCACCAACCAGATGTTTATTATTATAGAAAAAAAAAAAAAGAATGTACACCTTACACATTTGTATAGTACTTTATCTTTAGCACTGTAAATTCTGCATGCCCTAAAAATGAAGGTTTAAATAAGGCTGGTGTGGGCGGGACTCAGGCAACATGTGTATCCTGTGCAGGAAGAAGAGAAGAAAAGCCATAAGAAAAAAGTGTAGGGGTAGAAAGAGTATTGAGAGACTTAACTGACAGCAGCAGGATGTTGGAGTTAATTTAGTGAGCAAAAGCACTTACTTGAATTTTTTCTCTTTTTTTCTATTTCCTCCTGACAACCCTTGATTTTATAAAACCAGGGGGAAGAAACAGCAGCTGGAAGTGAAGACAGTTGGGAGACGGGTAATGTGACAGCAGCCTACTGGCTGCCTTTCAGATTTCTGCCAGATGAATGAACGTTGCAGACTCTTGCCTGACACTTGGTTATTCAGTTAATAGGACTAGAAAGCATACTCCAAGAACACATTTTCGCAGTTAGTTTTTTCAGTTGAAATTGCTTTATGTTATTTCTCTGATTTCTGATCAACTGGAAGTGAATATTTCCACAGATATTTCCTGATGTCAAGTAAAATAAAGCATAAAATCTTGCAATAAAATAAGCATGTCACTCTTCCAGACTGACAATCTCATCTTTTAGTTCAAAGGCTTAGATTGAACGTAATGACTTCTCTCTGAAGCTAAAAGTTAAAGGCAACATCAAAAGCAAGGGGCTCCCTATTAAATATAATTAATTTTTATGGAACCTGCAGGTCAAATGAAAGTGTAGTGTCTAAATTTAGGCACCATCTCCAAGGATCGAGTTTGTATTTATCTTTACCTATGCTCCCAAAGCCTTTGATTCAGACTGTAAAACTGGAGCAAGTATGTAAGTAAGGTGCCTCACTATCCAGTTCCTATTGACCTTTCCAGATCTATCCCTCGGTTGCCTCTGGTCCACCTGCCTCCTCCAGCATCCCTTTGGACCCTTCGTTTCAGGCAGAGCAAACTCCTCCTTCAATGAACATGTAGTTTTCTTCTATTTATCAGTGTCTTTTGCATAGATTGATTCTCTGCTTGGAATTGCAAGTTCTCACTCCTCCACCTAGGAAGTTTCTCCTACTGCTAGGGCCTTCCTTGTTAGCCTCAGGCATTTAGCACCTCCATCCTTCTCAAGGAAACCGTGGAGGGGTAAGTGGTTAAGTACTATGGTTGCTAACCAAAAGTCATCATGTCAAATCCACCAGGAACTCCTTGGAAACTCTATGGGGGCAGTTCTACTCTGTCCTATAGGGTCGCTATGAGTCAGAATCGACTTGACGGCCACAAGTTTGGTTTTTGGTTTATCCTTCTTATCTTGGTTTGTACATACATACAGGTTTGTATCCCAACCACTATACCACGAGAGAAAGAGGCCCAGGTCAGAGGAACGTTCATGGGGGAAAAGTCCTGCATCTCAGGCATGTCTGTACCTCCATTGCATGGAGACTAGAACGTAAGAGAAGCCACAGTGATGTCTTAACTGAGATATGATATTGCGCAAGTCACTTTAACTGCCTGAGGCCCTATTACCCCTGTGCAAGAGTTCCAAAAATAAGGCGCCTTAGTAGAATAGCTGGCCTGGGTTTGAGCCCAGTTTCCATCTTCATGCCTGCTTACTTCTCTAACAACCACCAACCTTTGTACAGACTTAAACCTACAGTTAAGAAAATGTTTTTCTTTGTGGTTAAACGAAGGATGTCGACAGAACATTCTTATGGAGGTCTTGATGCAGATGGCTTATCAGAAATCTCCTGCACAAGCAGCCCTCAGGAAATGTTTTGCCCAAGGAGCTATTTTAACAATATTCTTACCATAGAATGCCTTGTAATCATCCTGGGCCCACCCTACCTACCCCACTTTAGTCACGAACTTCTGTAATTTAAGAATATAACCTATCAAAATAATCCACCTATGTACTTTGCAACAATCCCTATCGATTCCCTGCTTTGAGATGTCCTGCCTCTCATGTCTCCAAAATCACAGAGCACCAGTCAGAAATATTATATTGTTAGTACCCGAAATTACCATAAAAATGTACCATTTGCCTTCAGGATCTCCGAGCATTTGGTTTTCACTCTGTGAGAACAATTGTGTCCCTGGTTCTAACTGTTCGAATCTCCAATAAACCTGTTTGCTCTTACTTTAACAGAGTACATGTTCTCACGCTAAGACACCCCAGTTGTAAATTTGAAACAAGAAAAGCTCCTAAATTATGAGGTTGTTTCAAGGATGAAATAACAAGTTTAAACGCACCTTGCTTACCCAAAAGTCTCGTATGAATATGAGAAATAGAAAACTTACTCCCATGTTTTACTTCTCAAATTATGTCCTCAATATTAACATTTTAGCAGTTTAAAAAGCAGGCCGATTTTCTTGTTACTGGAGAATTGCCTCAGTTCTTGTCTTTGGTGTAGGAAAGAATTCAAACACTGAGACAAATAGTGCCAAGCAAGCAGAGGTTGTTAGCTAACAGAGGGTTAGTAGCAAAAGTACGCTTGACTAGGGAGCATCAAGCTGGCTACTCAGATAAAGAAAGAGTCTGAGTGCCCCAGTAGTCTTTTTCTTAGGGTTTTATACCCTTTCTCTCTTATCTTTCCCTGTTAACGTTTAACAGCCAAGTCAGGGACCCCTGTAGAGATTACTTCTTTGGCTTATCGTTTAATTACTAAGTTAGGGACCCTATCAAGTTAGAGGCCCCTATAGGGACCATTTCCTTGGCTTAATGTTTAACTACCAAGTCAGGGACCCCTGTAGGGACTATATTATTGAGGAATGTCACTCCCCCAGTGTCTTGCTCCTCCCGAGTGCAAGCTCTCCCCCTTCCCCCTTACATTCTCATTGGCATTCTTCTGTTTCGTAAGGTTGGGAATCTAAGTTTAAAAGGCATCCATCTCCTCAGCTCTCCCCTCCTCTTCCATAGCTCTCCATGGACTATTTCCATTTTGAGGTTTATAAATGGAGTTTCTAAATAGTTTATATTTTTCCCGGAATTATTTCTAAAGCAAAAAATGTTGGCCACTGTTGTGGATCGAATTGTGTCTCTCTGAAATATGTATTGAAGTCCTGACCCCTGTACTTGTGGCTGTGATCCTGTTTTGGAAAGAAGGCTTTTCTTTTGCTGTGTTAATGAGGTCTTGCCAGTGTAGGGTGGGACGTACTAAGCTATAAAAAGTACAGAGTAGAGTGGGTCCCTTCAGTTATAAAAAGTACAAAATAGACACAAAGACACATGAGGAGAAGACAAATGCCAAGAAATGCTAAGGAACTCTGGGGCTCTAGACTGGGGCTTTAGAGCAAGAAGAATCTCCACTTTGATCTATGCCCTGAGTTCAGACTTCTAGCCTCCTGAACTATGAAAAAATAAATTCCTGTTCTCTAAAGCTACCCACATGTGTTTTTGTTTTGTTATAGCAGCTCTAGATAACTAAGACATCCACCCTTGTTTTAGAGGTTCTTTGGCATTTGTAGTAACCTCTCAGAGTTTGATGAGAACCAACAGTAACATAGAGATTGAGTCTTCTCTCTCTTCCAGTATTAGCCAATGACACTTGTCTTTAGCTCACGAGTTCTGAAAGTAATGAGGATTTTCACCTTAAAGAAGGAAATGATGCAGAGAGAATGAGCCCTAGGCAGCTTAGAACATATACTCAAAGCACATTCCTCCTGTGCTGTGCCTTGCATGGTCACCAGGAAAACATGACAAATTCAGACGTGCCACCAAGTTGATGGTCGGAGAGCAAAACACCTACTGGTTGTGGAAGAACATGGTTGATTCTGGATGTTGTTGTTGTTGTTAGTTGCCACGGACTTGGCTCCAACTCATGGCTACCTTATGTATAAAGAACAAAATGTAACCGGGTCCTAACACTATGATCTTTGATATGCCTGAGCCCACTGTTGTGGCTATTGTGCCAATATAGCTAATTGAGGGTTTCCCTCATTTTCACTGACCCTCTACTTTACTGAACATGGTGTCCTTTTCTAGCAATTGGCCTTTCCTGACAATGTGTCCAAAGTAAAATGAAGACTCACCGTCAGCACTTCTAAAGAATGCTCTGGTAATTCTGGATGCTGGTCCTAAACAAGGTTTCAATCTCTTGGTGTCTGAGAACTTCAGAAGTTCTAGAGAGAGAGGAAGGTCATGCCCCAATCAATCCATTTGTCTTTAGAATTTTTGGATTGCTTTTAGAATATAATGGAATGTAATATAGCCTTTTCAGCATTATTCTCCTAAGGTCTTTATTTTCCAGTAGTTAGGATTATTCTTATACGCCTTTAAATTTTACTGTTATTGACAAAGGGAAAGGCCTATTTGGCACTAGTTATAAATTTAGTTTTTTTGCTTAAATATATATATATATATATATATATATATATATGCCATAAAGTTTGCTTTTGTTTGAAAGTTCCCTTCCCGTTACTTTAACCTGTGTGAGCACTGTTTACTGTATGGTAAGAAGGTAATATTTTCCCGTCTGGAAGAAGGCTCATGGGTGCTCTAAATATATTCTTTTTAAAGGTATAAAATAAATGCCATTAAGGAAGCTTAGTCCCATTTTCTCTAATGTAGCATGTTTTACCTTTAAGCCAGTCAGAAGGTTACTTCATCTTTCAAACAATATATTTTTTAATTCAAAAACAAAAGATAAAATGAAACATTGCCAGCATAGGGGAAGAGGGTTATAAGGCAAGTATGAAAAACACAACATAATATCTGTGAATTCCCCCCAAATGTCCAACAGCTATTTCTCCTTAACTAACTTGAAAAGAGCCTGGCAACTAAATGAAGATTTATTGACTTTTACTATATCTGTGCCCCAATTACTTCATTTAGTTTTAAACCCATAAGGTCTTCGGTGTTCCTAAATGCTTCAGTACACAATAACAGACTAATCCATGAGTAAGAAAAACTATCTTCGGTGGTTACCTTCATATAAAAGCAATACAATCTAATTTACTGGCAATATTAGACATAAAGAATTTCTCAGCTCAAGCAAGCATGAGAGTTAGGTGGAGCTGTTACCCAGTGGCTCTAGGCATTGTTTTTCCTTCTTCCAATTTATTGAACGAAAAATGAAAAGAAAAACACAGAAATACTTCCTGTTCTACCTGGCTTTATCCTCTTTGTTTTTACATCAACAACAATAAAAGGCTTTTCAAAATCCAACATTATGATTGAAAACGGCTCTGATTGCCCTATGAATGTTCTACTATTCATACTGAGATTTTTCCCTTTTAACATAACCTCAGAAGAGCTATAATAAGCCAATCTCAGGTAAAAATACATACCAGTGGGAATAATATGAGGATTGTGAGAAATCAATAGAGGCATCTCCATAAGACATACTCACAAAGTAGAACTGTTTCCAAGATTAATAAATTTGTGAGGTCTTAATTTTTGCAGGCTTTTGGTTGGGGTTGTTTTTGCTTTGCGTTTTGTTAATCTTTATCATTTTTCTTTTGTAGATCAGAAATAAACAATTAATTTCAAGGGTGGCTCCTGTTAAGAATAACATAGGGATCATTGCACCACACACATTTGTCCTGTTTGGGCTTTAGGGAGAGTAGATTTTCCAGTTAAATTTGCACTTGAGGAAATGATTGATGTCTCTGAATTGTACATGTAAAAAATGTTAGCATGGAAAATGTTTTGTCATATATATTTTTACTACAGACACACACATACACAATTTGTAGGTCAGTTGCCAAAGAGTTGAAAGAGGGAAGGTCTAGAAGTTGCTACAGTCTGAGAAAAACACACTGTGGTATTACCGGGCTTTTTATACACCATTAATCTATAGCCTACTTTCTGGAAGTTGCCCAGATAAGCCAATGAGTTACTCTAATGTTATCTGTACACAGGAAGGAAATTCAGGACCACCATCATTTTCCCTTCCCTTTCTACACAGTTCTTGTTTTATACACTTCTCATTTGTACCTGTGTTCACTTCAGGAAAGAGAGTAAGGTTTAATGAAGAGTCGAAATGCTCAGCTCTACTTTCGCAAAAGAATAATAATTACAGTCACATCATTTTCAGGCTGTCTGCCAAAAACAGAGGAAATTTGAAAGATTAGTGAAATCTATAGTTTTGCCAAAAGAACAAACAAACCTGTCTTGGAAGAAGTACAACCAGAATGCGCCTTAGAAGCAAGGATGATGAGACTTCGTCTCACATACTTAAGACATGTTATCAGGGGGGATCAGTACTGGTGAAGGGCATCATACTTGGTAAAGTAGAGGGTCAGCGAAAGAGAGGAAGACTGACAATGAAATCAATTGATACAGTGGCTGCAGCAATTGGCTCAAGCATAGCGATTGTGAGGATG
The DNA here is from genome assembly GCF_030014295.1 of Loxodonta africana. NCBI lineage: Eukaryota > Metazoa > Chordata > Mammalia > Proboscidea > Elephantidae > Loxodonta > Loxodonta africana. The sequence continues at coordinate 104,838,877 of NC_087343.1, read as the reverse complement.
GTGCAGGACCGGGCAGTGTTTCATTCTGTTGTACATAGGGTTGCCATGAGTCTGAACTGACTCAATGGTATCCAACAACAACACAACACAACAACATAGGTTTGCCAGGCTTTTTTTAGTTGCCTGAACAAAATGACGCTGTTTTCCTTAAGTGACGAGGCTTAGTTATTCAGAACACCTGAGGAAGTAACCAGCCTTAGCAAATAGCTTCAGCTATAGACCTCATGGAGCATCATTCTGGATACCACAGAAACTCTTCAGAACCAGTGGAAAAACTGAAATATATCTATTTCCATGGACTGGCTTCTCTATGTCTATTTTTACTACCTCGTGGCTTCTGCTGAGTGTCTCTTAGCTTTTGGCTTTTACTTATCTGTGTCTTTCTATGGAGCTCTGGTGGCACAGTGGTTAAGCATTTGGCTGCTAACCAAAAGATCAGCAGTGTGAACTCACCAGCCGCTCCTTGGAAACAATATGGGGCAGTTCTGCACTGTCCTATAAGGTCACTTTGAGTCAGAATCGACTTGACAGCAACGGGTTTTGGTTTACCATACAGGTGTTCTTCCACAGAATTCACATTCTCAAGTTTATAATAAAAACAAAGTTCTGATTGGTTCAACTAACCACTATTTGTTAGTAATTGTTGTTGTTGTTAGTTGCCTTCTAGTTGCCCCGACTCATGGTGATCCCATGCACAAGGGAATGAATGGCTGCCAGGTCCTGCACCACCCGCATGAATAGTTGTGGATTGGACCATTGTGATCCATAGGGTATTTATTGCTCGATTTTCAGAGGAAGATTGCCAGGCCTTTCTTCCTAGTCTGTCTGAATCTGGAAGCATCCCTGGAACCTCTTCAGCATCATAGCAACATGCAAGACTTCACTGACCAATGGGTGGTGGCTGTGCTTGAGGTGCACTGGCCAGAATCAAAACTGGCTCTCCTGCACGGAAGCTGAGGATCCTACACTGAACCACGCTTCTCCCATCCATTTGTAATTAGGAAAGAGAAAATTGTAAGAAATGTCTGGATTACATTTTTTGGTCTTGGTGAGGCCACCAAATAGCAGGCAACATCATAATAAAGGCGGGGACCTAAAGAGAAGGGGAGCTATGACAAACTTCTTATTTACTACTCTTTATTGTAATTCTCCTTCAGTATTACCAAAGTTTTATGTAAATCAGTTACATTAAAAATAATCTTGTCTTAATATTGTTATAGAAATAAAGTGAGAGAGTCACATTCCCAGGTGGGGTAGACCATGGCTAAAGCAGTGTGGATAGAGAACAGCAGCCAGGGTGGCTGGTACATCAGTGCAGATTGTTCCACCTCCCAGGTAGAACAGCAGCAGGTTATGCCCAGGTAAAGTGAGAGGGGACTGAAATTGGCCTGAGTTCTGGCTGTTCAGTCATCAGTTTCATTTTAATTTGCCCAAAGCTACATGACAGGCAAGCAGACACCCTAAGAGCAACTACAAGACAAGCAACTACAAGCAGTACAGTGAAAAGGATTCAAGAATTGAGCGGGGAGCATGATGTTGCTGTTAGTAATGAATGACATAGTTGTTAGGTGCCATCAATCTGTTCCGACTCATAGCAAACCTTGTAAAACAGAACGAAACACTGCCCAGTCCTGCACCATCCTCACAATCTATCATTGCTATGCTTGAGCCCATTGTTACAGCCACTGTGTCAATCCACCTCCTTAAGGGTCTTCTTTTTTTTCATTGACCCTCTACTTTACCAAGCATGATGTTCTTCTCCAGGGACTGTTCCCTCCTGATAACATGTCCAAAGTACATGAGACAAAACCTCCCCATCCTTGCATCTAAGAAGCATTCTGGCTGTACTTCTTCCAAGACAGATTTGTTCATTTTTTTGGCAGTCCATGGTATATTCAATATTCTTCACCAACACCATAATTCAAAGGCATCAATTATTCTTCAGTCTTCCTTATTCATTGTCCAGCTTTCACATGCATATGAGGCAATTGAAAATACCATGGTTTGGATCAGGCACAAATTAGTCCTCAAAATGATATCTTTGCTTTATAAACTTTAAAGAAGTCTTTTACAGAAGATTTGCCCAATGCAATACATCATTTGATTTCTTGACTGCTCTTTCCATGGGTGTTGATTGTGGATCCTCGTAGAATGAAATCCTTGACAGCTTCAGTATTTTCTCTGTTTATTGTGATTTTGCTTATTGATCGAGTTGTGAGGATTTTGGTTTTCTTTGTGTTGAGGTGTAATCCATAGTGAAGGCTGTGGTCTTTGATCTTTATCAGTAAGTGCTTCAAGCCCTCTTCACGTTCAGTAAGCGAGGTTGTGTCAAATGCATAACAGTGGTTGTTAATGAGTCTTCCACCAATCCTGATGCCCTGCACTTCATATGGTCCAGCTTCTCAGATTACTTCCTCAGCATACAGATTAAATAGATATGGTGAAAGGATACAACTCTGTCACATACCCTTCCTGATTTTAAATCAGGCAGTGTCCCCTTGTGCTCTTCAAACAACTGCCTCTTGCTCTATGTACAAGTTCCTCATGGGCACAATTGTTCTGGAATTCCCACTCTTCACAACATAATCCATAATTTGTTATGATCCACACAGCCAAATGCCTTTGCACAGTCAATAAAACATCTTTCTGGTAATCTCTGCTTTCAGCCAAGATCCACCTGACTGAAAATGGATATCCCTCATTCCATGTCCTTTTCTGAAACTGGCTTGAATTTCTGGCAGTTCCCTGTTGACAAACTTCTCCAGCTGTTTTTGAATGCCTTCAGCAAAATTTTATTTCCATGTGAAATTAATGATAATCGTTCAATAATCTGCTCATTCTATTGGATCACCTTTCTTTGGAATGAGCACAAATATGGATTTCTTCCAGTCGATTGGCCAGGTAGCGGTCTTCCAAATTTCTTGGTATAGACAAGTGAACACTTCCAGCATTGCATCCATTTGTTGAAACATCTCAATTGCTATTCCATGAATGACAAGAGGAACATAAATACTTAGAAATACCAGGAGGACAGGTGGCCTTTCTACCGAATGTGGGATGTAGACTTCAAGAATTGTTTTAAGATGTTAATTTCAGGTGCTGGACTTTGGAGTTATGTGGGCCACACATCACAGAGCACTGCTGTGGGATAGAATCCTCCAGACAGCTCACAGGCTGATCCTCTCCAGTGCAAGCTTGATAGAAACTACCAATTGATTCAGTGCACAAAGCTGACGAAAACACAGACCTGCTGAAAGAATAATTTTTCTTCTTGTCTGTTCAGGGTTCCTCATTTCCATGTTTTGTCTAAATTCTGCTGATGCTTCCCTGTTTTTCTACTTTGTTTTTATCCTACACGGACCTGTACGGTTCTGCCACTTTCTTATTTCAGGGACCTTAGTCTCAATCTGTCATACATTTGACCAAATTATGCTTTAACAAAAATCTCTTTTTCACAAAATGTTTAAGAAGGTTTGCTTTTCCAGCAATTCTGGAATGCTGGCAGCCAGCTCTTCTATTTGTTAACTAAGGTACTGTCTCTTTCTTCCTTCCCCCTTCTTGCTTCTGCTCATTCTCTCTCTCTGTGTCTCTCTCTCTCTCCCGACCTCCCACTCCCAGGCAAATCTGCCCATGTCGAATTTGAACACCTGATCATCTTTCCGTGCAGAGTGTTTTTGTCTGGTTAAGACAAAGAGAAAGAAGGCTATGTTTTCACACTCCATTTGGAAGAGTTAATTCCTGACTGGGATCTGAGTTGATACAATGGTATCAGCGTCCATTATATCCTATTGATTATTTTTCACCTATTCAGACAGACAAAAACACGAACACAATTACACTTCCTGGAAGCCTATGTCAAACATTGTCCCTGCTCCATAACCAGGGGTGTTCCTGGGCGACAGTTTCAAATTCATTATAGTTTGTGGTCAGTCAAATTTACCATCAAACTGTAGTCTACAGTATTACAGAAAAGGAAATATTTTCAGTTACTAGTTTCTCCATTTGTTCTTCATTTTTTCAGGTCCTTGTTACCTCTATAGGGTCACTATGAGTCAGAATTGATGGCACTGGGTTTGGTTTTTTGGTTTGGTTTTGTTACCAATAACGCCTTTCCACTTTATTAGCTAACTTTTCCATTCGATCATTCATTCTGTTCCTGCCATTTCTCACCATTCAGGGGGAAAAAAAAAATCATTTCCCACTTTACTCTTAAAAAAGAGGAAAACTACCACTTTCCCTTCTTTCAAGTCTGAAGTTTCTGGGAGAGAGATTTTTCAGTTACTTATTGTAGCAGGCTTTCAGGTGAGTTACATTGGCAATGCTTTAAAATACATCATCTATGCAAACTGCCCATAAAATTACTTGCTAAAAGAACCTATGCCTATAAGCAGAGAATCTTGCAGTTTGCAAGATACAAATGTTATTTGTATTAACACAAAATTGCATTTCACCTAGAATTTATACAACTGATGGAAATGGCATTTTCCCCTATCTTTTGTTATCCAAATAATTATAAGTATAGGAAAAAATAGAAAATATAAATAACAAAATAAAATAAATGGTTTTGTAGAGTACAGGCCAGTTGTTTTATAGAACCCCTTACTTTGGGATTGTCTGACTGCTTCCTCATAATTATATTCAGTGTATGCATTTTGCCAGGAAAATTACATGATTGGTGCTGTGCCCTTTTGAGTGCAGCATATCTGGAGGCACGTGACATCAGTTTGTTTCTGTCACTGGTTAGATTCTTCAGGAAGAAGGCTCTGATAGAGAGACTAGTAAGTAGATAGTTTACCAGAAGTGCTCTTAGGATCACCAAATAGGGGAGAGAAGGGAAGGAAAATAGGCTGGACATAGAAACTGGGTTGTGACATAGTCCCAACAAAAGTCTCAGCCAACCCTGAGAGGAGGTGTGAAGAGTAGATGCCCCTTCAGAGTTATACAGCATTGGGGAAAGGGAGCTAGACCTTTATGCCCCCATGTCGACCAGTCCAGGACCACACTGGAAAAGGGCATTCATTCTCTTGGGAGAAATGACCTTTTCAGCTGAGGCAACTCTAAAGAGGGCTTACAGCTGGAGGCTGTCTGGCTGAAGTACTCTATCTGTGGGAATTTGTCCCTTAGTCCTAAAGGGGGATTTGAGTGGCACATCACAGCATCCGTGACGGTAATGCTAACTTTGATCACTTTTGTGTCTATTATATTTCTCTACTATAAAGGCACCTTATGCCATTTGTAATTAATAATAACTAATAATGTGGGAGGAAACTTTGACATTACGTGAACATCTTCTCCTCCCACAAACTTACACCAAAAGATTTTAGAATCCAGTGAGGATGCCTGCCTCAATCAATTACAACTATAATGGTTGAAAAGGGGTAATTTTCTACTCCAATTGTTCTTCTTATATTTGTCAATTAGCATTTTATTATAAAGAAGAGCACAACTTTCCTTATTTCTTTTTAATTAATTCATTCATATTTACTAGCAGCATAGGCTCACAAATAATTTTTTAATTTAATGAAATATAATCCAATAATATCATTACTTATTTTGATGCATAAAATGTCCCATATTTACCAATAGGGTCCTTACTAAGCTTGCTTTGTGCCTTTTATGACGTGAGCCCTGGTTATTCTTGAGCATTTCCTTACTTCTGGTTCAAGATGTTTCAAACTTATCTTGTACTTTCCCTGCCTCAACCCTGAATTCAGTCATTTCTCCAAGGTGGCTCCCTCTTAGTTGGGAATGGTATGAAACATAGACCAAAAAAAAACCAAACCCATTGCCATTGAGTCGATTCCGACTCATAGTGACCCTATAGGACAGAGTAGAACTGCCCCGCAGGGCTTCCAGGGAGTGGCTGGTGGATTTGAACTGCTGAACTTTTGGTTAGCAGCCAAGCTCTTAACCATTGTGCCACCAGGGCTCAGTTTTGATATAAGGAGAGAATATATGTAAAAATTTAGCACAACATGTGGTATTTAGTAAGCACTCAACATATAATTGTCATTTTTATGTCTATCCCCAATGACTGACATGTAGTAGCTACTTAATAAATGTCTTCTTGTCTCATGGGATGTAATTCATATATGTAATTAAATCTACAAAGATTATGTAAAAAATTAGCAGACTAAAGAGTTTTTTGTCACTGATTCCAGCCTCACTAAATTTCTTGGCTGCATTCTATTGTTTCATTTAACCTAGAACATCATTTATGCAAAAATTATTTCACATAAACATTGCTCTACATTTTCTCAAGTTCTTACAAAACCAGTCAACTGTAACTCATATATTACATAATTAATGGTATGTGTACATAAAAAAAAAAAAAAAAATTTTTTTTTCGTACATAGCACATGTACTTCACGAGAATGAGTAAATGTTCCAAATTCTTAAGAATGTCTAGGATACAGCGATTTACACTTAATAAGTGGAAAAAAACTGGTTTGAAAGCATAATAAAATTTCTAAAACAATTGAGTATTATAAAAAGCGTCAGGCTTGAACTGACAATTCATTCTAATAAATGAAGCCTCTTTGAAATAAGTCATTACTGTGCTCTTCTTTCTATATTCGCACCTAATTAAAACATCCATTATACTTTGTAACCTTAGTTTATTTAATCAAAATGAAGCATGGCTGCACCTGTGACATTGAAATGGCCAAGTATGACAAGTTGGATAATATTCTTTAATGACTACAAGTGAATTAATGATTTTAACATTATCAAAGCCCATTAAAGACTTTAGGGAGATCATTTTTATTTTTTTTAAGTGTTCACTTTTTCTTTAACACATATTTATTTTTTAAAATTCTAACAAATTTGAAAGTTTCACAATTATATAACTGTAAAAGAGTGGTAGAGGTAACAATAACTGACACAAAATGGCCTTTTCCCCACTTGGAGAACATCTGAAGAAACTATGAATCAGATTTGCAACTAAAAAGACTATATCTAAGGAATATTAAACCCCTACTAATTGCAATACCGACCTTTTTTTTAGACAAGTTTTACTTAGCTTCTACTACATATAAAATACTTTTAACTTATAGCATTCCCAGGAGATGACATATGCCAATTTTATAGGAAGAATTTAAATTAGACAAGGCAGTTCTAGAAGGAACCCATAAAATTATACTTAAGAACTCCATTTACCCAAATTACTTAATTAGAACTGAACACTCTGTTCAACTGAGCATTATTCAGTTATGATTATTACATCAAAGAACTGGACTAAAATAAAACACATCTAATTTTGTAACTCTTTACATCTTAAATATTTACATTATATCATATTAATTATATCTTGCACATATTTCACATTATTGTATCATGTCTTATTTTCTATTATGTGTTATTATATATGAATTCAATCTTTCTTAAATGATTTAGATAGTGAGATGTGGCAAAAATGTCACTAGCATGAGACTCGAGGGCTTTTGTATTTTTGTTGTAGTCCACCAACATATATTGTGATTTTGATTATGTCAATTAATTGTTTGGGACCTTACTTTCCTTAACAGTAAAATGGAAATGCTTATAATGAGGGTCAAATGAGATACCAAACGTGAAAGTATTCCGAATATGAAAAATGTATATAAGCGTAGATGTTTTGGAATGACTACAGGAAAAAAGAAACCACCCACTGGTCATCGAGTTGATTCTGACTCATGGTGACTCCATGTGTTACAGAGTAGATCTGCACTGCTTAGAGTTTTCTTGGCTGTAATTATTAGATAAGCCAATTGCTAGGCCTTTATTACGCAGTGTCGCTGACTGGGTTTTAACCACCAACCTCTAGGTTAGTAGTGGAGTGCAAACTACTTGTGTCACCAGGGACCTAGGGAATGGCTACAGTTACTTGTGTAGCAATATATGCCAAAAAAATTACCTAGTACGTTGAAAATTTTTTTGATATTAACTCTGGGTAAACTAGTTAACCAATTGCTGTCAAGGCAATCCTATATGTGTCAGAGTAGAACTGCACTCCATAGGGTTTTCTATGGCTGATTTTTCAGAAGTAGATAGCCAGGCCTTTCTTCCCAGGTATCTCTCGGTGGACTCAAACCTCCAACCTTTCAGTTAACAACTAAGCATGTTAACCATTTGCACCAAGAGGGACTCCAACTGTGAGTAAAGGGAAAAGATTATTTTAAGAAGTTTCTTGTCACAACACTGGGCTACCTGAGATAAATAAATCCACACATTCTAGGTTTATCTGTACTGTATGTTTTATTTCTGTTACCATTTTGATGATCTAATTATTTATCAAGCTACCTTGACTAACTTGTATGCCTATCGTGTATTGGAAAACCCTGGTGGCATAGTGGTTGAGAGCTACAGCTGCTAACCAAAAGGTCTACACTTCGAATCCACCAGCGCTCCTTGAAAACCCTATGAGGCAGTTCTACTCTGTCCTTTAGTGTCACTATGAGTTGGAATCGACCCAATGGCAACGGGTTTTATCATGTATTAATCCCGTGCTTGGTGCCATGAATACAAAAGTAGATAAGGCAAGGTACTCTGAACTCAAGAAACTTACTATCATGTGTAGAAGACCAGAAACTACCATAATCTACAATTACAACACACAATGTGATGAATGCCATGTGAGACATGTCAATTAAACTTGGATTTGACAGAATGCAACAGAAAACCCAGATAACAGTGGGTTAACAAAATATATATACATATTTTTTTCTCAGATAACAAGAAATATAAAAGAAAGGTAATCCAGGACTAGTACAGCAACTCAATGATATCAGGACCAAGGTCTCTCTAATTCCTTTTTCATGGTTGTTATATGGTTGGTAACAATGTGGCAGCCCCAGTTCTAGCTGTCTCATCCACATTTCAGGCAGGAAATAGGAAGAAACACAAAGGAAAAATGGGGTATGTGCCGTCTGAATCTCCCTGTTAAGAAGCTTTCTCATATTTCTTTCACACAATCACCTCTACCTCTGTGGAAGGCAAAGAAATGAAGTTTTATATGAACATGTTGACACCAAAAAAAAAAACTAGGATTCTGTTATAAAGAAAACAAAAGAAATAATTAACAGTAGGTGGGCAATTAGAAAATGATTTCGCAATAGGAAAAAATGAAGAACAATGGTTACTGTGGAAATATAAAGAAAGAACATCAAAATCAAACTTGGTGGTATGGTGTCTGTATGACAATTAATTCCTCATACACACACAAAAAACTTACTATGCCACCCAGCCTTCCTCACGTTTGTAAATGGTGCCATCATCCCACCATCCATCTCATTATTAAAGCCAGAAACCTAGGAATTATTGCTGACTCTCCCTGTATCTCTCTTAACAACCATTTCATTGATTCTACTTCAAAATGGTATCAGATCTGTCAATTTGTCAACTCCACAGCTGTCACTTCAGTCCAAGATGTTGATAACTCTCATTTGACTACAGCAGTAGCCTCCTAACTTGTCTACCCACTTCTGTTCTTGTTTTTGTCCAGTCCATCCTCCATTCACAAAAAATCAGGAATGATCTCTTTTAAGTTGTAAATTAAGCCACAATCCCATTACCGTCGAGTTGATTCTGACTTATACAGACCCTATGGGACAGACAGAGCTGTTTCCAAGGCTGTAAGCTTTACAGAAGTAGACCACCAAATCTTTTTTCCCACCAACCTCTTGGTTAGCAACCAAGCATTTAACTACTAGGTCACCAGGGCTCCTTTGATTAACACTCACAGTCCTAAAATCCTGTGAAGAGCCAGAGTGGCCTGTAACTATTATTAAGGCAGAATTTTTTTTTAAATATTATTACCTGTGTACCTGGCTATTCCCTCACAATATTACACCTAATGACAAAAAGACATCTCTTGCTCAGAGGTTCATCTGTAGATGATCTTATCTCATACAGCTTTTCACAAAGATATGCAGATAGTAGGTTAATTCTGGAAACACAATGTAGCATTGTTAGTATAGCTCAATCCCAAATGCAGTACTGGATATTCTTGTGTTCGGACACCCTTAATTACGCTCATTCCAAGCATACTAAGTGCTAAAGAAAGTAGTAAATTTAAATGATGTTCTTAAACGCAAACTAAACTTTCCTTGAGAAAGAGTACTCCTTGTCATTAATGAGAAAATAAATACAATACAGGAGTCCTGGTGGTGCAGTGGTTTAAAAGATTGGCTGCTAACCAAAATGTCGACAGTTTGGATCCATAAGTTGCTCCTTGGAAACCCTATGCGGCAGTTCTACCGAATTATCATAGGAATAGGAGTCAATAAACTACCTCCATGTCTTCTAGGAAGAAAATTAGTACATATTTCAGATCATTAATCAGCTCTATGATGATGAATGTGAGGCTTTCCCTCTTCCCTCTTCAATATGTCATTCACGGCATAGTAGACCATATAATTATCAGATTCAAAAAGGCCAGTATGGGTCCATTTCAGCTCACTAATGCCTAGGATATCAATCTCTATGCACTCCATTTCAATTTTGATGACTTCCAATTATCCTTGATTAATACTTCATACATGCCACGTTTCGATTACTAATAGATATTTGCAGCTATTTCTTCATATGTTAAGGCATGCCATATCAGTAAATGAAGGTCCTGAAATCTTCACTCCATCCACATCATTAAGGTTGACTCTACTTTGAGACTGCAGCTCTGCCCCAGTCAAATTTTGAGTGCCTTCCAATGTGAGGGGCTCATCTTCTGGTGCTATATTAAGCATTATTTCACTGCTATCCATAAGGTTTTTACTGGCCACTTTTTCAGAAGTAGATTGCCAGGTCCTTCTTCCCAGTCTGTCTTAGTCTGGAAGCTCCACTGAAATCTGTCTACCAAGGTTGACACTACTGGTATTTGAAATACTAGTAGCATAGCTTCCAGTATCACAGCAACACACAAGCCACCACAAGTACAACAAACTGACAGATCAGTCTGTCAAGACCTATGACAAACTGACAGATGAGTCTGTCAAGATCAATCTTGAAGTATAAGATCTACCCTAAGGTATAACATTGTCAGTTACACCTACAAGGAAGACCAGTTAATACAACTATTTTTCAAATTTACACACCAACCACTAAGACCAAAGATGAAGAAATTGAAGATTTCTACCAACTTCTGCAGTCTGAAATTGATCAAACATGCAGTCAAAATGCATTAAAAATTACTGGTGATTAGAATGGGAAAGCTGGAAACAAAGATCAGTAGCCGAAAATATGGCCTTTGTGATGGAAACAATGTCATGATAGAATTTTGTAAGACCCATGAATACTTAATTGTAAATACTTTTTTCAACAACATAAACAGAAAACTATACACGTGGACTTCACTGGATGGAATACACAGGAACCAAATCGACTACTTCTGTGGAAAAAGACAATGGAAAAACTCAATATTATCAGTCAGAACAAGGCCAGGGGCCAACTACAAAACAGACCATTAATTGCTTATGTGTAAGTTCAATCTTAAGGAAATTAGAACAAGTATATGAGAGTCAAAGTACTGTCTTGAGTATATCCCACTTGAATTTACAGGCCATCTCAAGAATAGATTTTGATCCATAGAACAGCAAGGAACAAAAACCATATCAGTTGTGGGATGACTGCAAAGATATCATACATAAAGAAAGCAAAAGGTCAATAAAAAGACAGAAAAGACCAAAATGGGTGTCAGAAGAGACTCTGAAACTTGCTCTTCAATATAGAGTAGCTAAAGCAAATGGAAGAAATGATGAAGTAAAACAACTGAACAGAAGATTTCAAAGAGCAGCTTGAAAAATCAAAGTATTACAATGGAATGTGCAAAGACCTGGGGTTAGAAAACCAAAAGCGAAGAAAATGCTCAGCATTTCTCAAACTGAAAGAACTGAAGAAAAAAATTCAAGCCTTGGTCTGCATTATTAATGTATTCTTTGGGCAAAAAATTGAATGATATAGGAAGCATCAAAAGAAGATGGAAGGAATACACAAAACCACTGCACCAAAAAGAATTGGTTGACATTCAACGATTTCAGGAGGTAGCATATGACCAGGAACCAATGATACTTAAGGGAGGAGTCCAAGCTGCACTAAAGGCATTGACAAAATACAAGGCTCCAGGAATTGACAGAATACCAACTGAGATGTTTCGATAAACAGATGCAATGCTGGAAGTGCTCACTTGTCTATGCCAGCTACTTGGTCAACTGACTGAAAGAGATCCATATCTGTGCCCATTCCAAAGAGCAGTGATCCGACAGAATGCGGCAATTATTGAACAATATTATTAATATCACAGGCAAGTAAAATTTTACAAAAGTCATTCAAAAATGGTTGCAGCAGGTCATCAACAGGGAACTTCCAGAAATTTATGCTTGATTCAGAAGTGGACATGGAATGAGGGATATCATTTCTCAGATCGATTTTGGCTGAAAGCAGAGAATACCAGAAAGACGTTTACCTGTGTTTTATTGACTATGCAAAGGCTTTCAACTGTATGGATTATAACAAATCATGGATAATATTGTGAAGAATGGGGATATCAGAACACTTAATTGTGCTCAGGTAGAACCTGTACATAGACTAAGAGGCAGTCATTTGAACAGAACAAGGGAATACTGCCTGGTTTAAAATCAGGAAAGGTGTGCATCAAGGCTGTATCCTATCACCACACTTATTCAATCTATATGCTCAACAAGTAATCTGAAAATCTGGACTATGTGAAGAAAAACGCAGCATCAAGGTTGGAGGAAAACTCATTAACAACCTGTATTATGCAGATGACACAACCTCGCTTGCTGAAAGTGAAGAGGATTTAAAGCACTTACTGATGAAGATCAAAGATCACAGCCTTCAGTATGGATTACACCTCAATATAAAGAAAACAAAAATCCTCACAACTGGGCCAATAAACAACATCATTATAAATGGAGAGAAGATTTGAGTCAAGGATTTCATTTTACTTGGATCCACAATCAATGCCCAAGGGAGCAGCAGTCAAGAAATCAAAAGATGCATTGCATTGGGCAAACCTGTTGCAAAAGACCTCTTTAAAGTTTTAAAAAACAAAGATATCACCTTGAGGATTAAGGTGTACCTGACCCAAGCCATGATATTTTCAATTGCCTCATATGCATGTGAAAGCTAGACAATGAATAAGAAAGACCAAAGAAGAATTAATGCCTTTGAATTATGGTGTTGGCAAAGAATATTGACTATATCACAGACCGGCAGAAGAGCTAACAAATCTGCCTGGTAAGAAGTACAGCCAGAATGCTCCTTACAAGTGAGAATAGTGAGACTTCATCTTGCTTACTTTGGACATGACATCAGGAGTGACTAGTCCCTGGAGAAGGACATCATACTTGGTAGAGGGTCAACAAAAAAGAGGAAGGCCCTCAGCAAATGAAATGACACAGTGGCTAAAACAATAGGCTCAAACATAGCAAGGATTGTGAGGATGGTGCAGAATCGGGCGACATTTCGTTCCATTGTGCATGGGGTCACTATGAGTCAGAACTGACTCAATGAAACTAACAGTGATAACAACAATTAGCTCTAAGAGTTCATTAAAATTTTGCTAGTAAAATAGTATGCTTATTTAGTTATTCATCCAATAAATACATATTTCATGTTTGTAAACCTTCTACATAGAACAAAAATATTCATATAACTTTGTACACTGTTTTTTCAATCTACTTTTACTTTAAAAGTGTTATTCACATTACAGTCTGTGTAAAATATTATTATATACATTGTGCCAAATAAAACCCGTATGTATAAAATCCCTTGGCATCGAAGAGTAGCATGTACTCTGAAACAACGACTCCCATTTTTTTTTCTTTCCGGATGTGCAGTCTTATCATCTCCTGATAAAACAATGCCCTGACTCCCAAACCCATCCCCTCACTTAAGCTTCTATTTGTCGTCACTGGGGAGGTAATCAGCAAAGCCAACTGTTCTTAACAAACATTTGTATCAAGTCCTGTCACTGCTCCAAAGGAGCCATTACAGTGAATAATTTTACAGAAAGTTTGGGCCTAAAGAGCCTAAAAGAGCCATCATAGCATATTGTGTCAAATAGGCTTGCAAAAACAGAGGCACCCAATTTGGCTTTCTAATAACAGAGTAAAATAATTCCCCCAGGATCAATAGTGTGCATGCTAAGAGTCTCTCAATACACAAAGATATAAGTAATGATTCATATTTTATTCTAGTTCATCAATGATTCATCCTATCCAAAAGTGCCTTAATCAGTGCCAGAAAGTCCTTCTTTGATTGACACAGTCACTCTCTCTCCAGCCTTTAAAAATGCAAAACATTTTTTAGCTTCCATCATTTGTCAGGAATGATTTAATCTGTGGCACCCCAAATGTGCTTCCTGCTAATTTTTCATGGAGTTGGTCTCACTTACTATGCCTGAAATTGCTCTTATTTTATACTATAATAAAAACAGTCCACTGGCTCGAGAGAGTCATACATTTTCTTGGGAGTGCCCTCAATGATACAACTTAGTTTATCAAATTAACAAAATTGATGCCTTGGAAATCCTTAGAAAATGATATAAAACAATATGATAATTTAATGATGGGGACACTGTGGGTACTTATGGGAATCAAAACTGTATGGAAAGCATCTGTTCTATTCTCCCCTCTTTGTGAAAAAGCAGCTAAGCGATGTGGGAAAGATTGACCCCACCTCCCAGCTCCAAAGGTGGGCTCTGATGGATCTAAGCATTCATGTCATTTTTTAATTCAAGGATAAACACATAACCAAGGACTACACCAATCAGCACGTGAGATTCCAATGACGTAGTGAACAGTTCAGAGTGGACATACAACCTAGCTATTTAATCAAAGCAAGGTTTAGGATTTTTATTTCATGGTTAGGAGAAGAAAAGCCCCGTCTGCTCCTGGATTTGAATGGGAAAACTTGTAGACTTGGATACTACAGCTGGCAGCCTTCTTGCAACCATGAAAGAAGTCAGCCTAAGGATAATATGAATGTGCTAAGGATGGCAGCCCTGAGAGAACCACAGAGACATGAGGCAGCAACCTCAATGACATTAATATTTGGATTAAAGCAATCCTATGGTGTATTATTTCCACTAGATTTTCTAGTTATATTAGCAAAAAATATATATATATATCTTATTTCCTAAGCCAGGTTGTAGAGCCCTAATTTTTATAATGAAGACTAGTCAATGTGATATCTGGAGAGAGGCTTAAGAAAGGGAACAGAAAGGAAACAGAATATGGAAAGATGAATGAGAAATATGTCACTATTTTTCTTAGGACCTCCCTGAGGTTACACACAAAACTGTGAAGACTCCCCAAAAGCGTATATTTAGACCATAAAACTCAATTGTGTCAACATCAAAATTTATAAAGTAGTACAGTTTAATCTCTATTTTGAACCTCTATTTTACCTAATGACCATTTTACTTAATTCCGGATGAACTTATTCTTTCAAGTGTCTACTCAATCAATTCAAGTTTTCCCTTCCTCTTCCCTCTAGGGAGGCATCAAAATCCTGGAGAGCTTCCAAGGCTTTATGGCCTTGGTAGAGGGCATCTCGCTCCTGGTCATCAGTGTTTGTCCATGATGACATCCACTGGATGAACACCAACCACCTTTCTGTTCCTGAGAGTGGTCATATCTCCCACCTGGCACATAATGGTTTCAGATACACTCGGTTCTCTTTGCTTTATTCATGAGATATATCTGGGTCTGTTCATCATTTCTCAGCCACTTCTTAGTGCTTCTGTGGGTCACAGAGAGTTGTCAAGTGCTCTACTCTGTCACCCTAGGGATACTGAAGGGTAAGTGGCACAGGTACTGCCTACACATTTACGGCTAAGGAACAAATTCCCTACCTATCGGATGGCGCAAATGGTTAAGTGCTTGACTACTAGCCGAAAGAATGGCGGTTTGAACCCCAAGTGTCACCTTGGAAGATAGATCTGGCAATCTGCTTCTGAAAGGTCACAGCCTTGAAAACCCCATGGAGCAGTTCTACTCTGTACAAAATGGGTCACCATGAATCAGAATCGACTCGACAGCAACTAACCATAGCAACAGTGTTGCACTAGGCTACTGCAGGAAATCTTGTTTTCTTTCCTGAGCCCCACCTAAGAAATGAGAAGATGGCCCTCTATTTCCAGATGCCCAAGGCGTTCTCGGTATTCTCATAATTAACTTGAAATGGGCAGGGAGTGGAGAGATTTCCCAGATACCTACCCTTTGACTCTTCTCTCTCTGCCACCTCAAAAAATTTTGTCCATGGCAGAAGTAATAGAACAATGGTCCCAAAAGATGTTCACATTCTAATCTCTGGAACGCGTGAATATGTTACCTTAGATGAAGGGAATTTACACATTCGATTAAATTGAGATAGATTATCCTGGTTACCAGGTTAGTCCAAAGTCGTCACAACGGTCCTGTAATGGATTGAATTGTGTCCCCCCAAAATATCTGCCAACTCGGTTAAGCCATGTGTAGTTGTCCTCCTTTTTGTGATTTTCCTATGTGTTATAAATCATAATCTCTGCCCGTGGTTACAAGGATTAGTCAGGTCACCTCCCGATCCAAAAGTGAGTTTCCCGGGGGTGTAGCCTGCACCATCTTTTATCTATCAAGAGATAAAAGGAAAGGGAAGCAACCAGAGAGTTGGGGACCTCATACCACCAAGAAAGCAGCACCAGGAGCAGAGCATGTCCTTTAGACATGGGGTCCCTGTACCTGAGAAGCTCCTTAACCAGGGCAAGTTTTAGGACAAGAAATCTTCCTCCAGAGCCAACAGAGACAGAAAGCCTTTCCCTGGAGCCGACACCCTCAATTTGGACTTGTAACTTACTAGACTGTGAGAGAATAAATTTCTCTTTGTTAAAGACATCCACTTGCGGTATTTCTGTTATGGCAGCACTAGATGACCAAGACAGGTCCTTATAAGAAAAAGGAAGGAGAATTACAGCCAGCATAGGAGAGAGATTTGAAGATGCTATGTTATTGGTTTTGAAACACAGCCCTGTTGACTCATTTTGGACTTCTGACCCCCAGGGCTGTAAGATAATAAATTTGTGTTGCTTTAAGTTATTGGGTTTGTGGTTATTTGCTTTAGCAGCAATGGGAAACTAATACAGAGGGCCAATGACTCCTCGAAAATTCTTCCAAACCTTTCTGATGTATGCACAGAAGTTGATGTTTCCTGGTTTTACTGTGATAACAGTTGCTTATGATAATGAGACTGTGTATCTAGTGGCAAAACTGGGAAGGGTTCCAGGGACTATTTTGTATGTGATGGGGTAGGAGCAGAAGGGCAGATTGGTTAATATTCCACCATAGCATCCCATAATATTTGGAAATTTAGTGAATAAAATCCCACAAGATCAGTAATAGGAATTAATCTGCAATGGTATCACTGTAATCAATTACTACTTTTTTATGGTAAATCCATGACTACTTATTATCCAAAAAGACAGGACTAAGGGTACTCTGGACCCCACATAGTGCCCTGGGCCAAAGCTGGGCACAGGACTGTGATACCTCTTGCCCATATTTGTGTTGTGTGCAACAGAAAAGCCACTGTGGGAATCATTTTACAAGTGAGATAGGTCAGGCAAATTTTCCAAAGTGGGATTACAAAATTCACTCAGAGTTAGACGAGAAAAGGGAGCCAGTTATAAAGAAAATTAAGTCCAGGACAAAAAAGGAGAGGTACTCGTGGGGGTTTAAAATGAATAAAACAAAGTAAGTCTAAAGAGAATCCCTGACATCAAGTTCAGGCACTTGCCTAAATTTGCTAGCAGTAGCCTATTTGTGTCTACAGAGTTGGGAGCAAGTAAATTGGTGACCAAGGAGGGACATGAATAATACTAAAGTTTCCAGCACCTACATGAAACTGGTCCTGATGATTCTAGACAGAAAAATAAATAATTCTATTGACATCACCTGTGTGAACAATGGAGCCCTGGTGGCACTGGAGTTCGAATCCACAAGCTCATCCTTGGAAATTCTATGAGGCAGTCTATTTTGTCCTATACGGTTGCTATGAGTCAGAATCAACTTGATGGCAATGGGTTTGGTTTTTGTTTTATGTGAACAATGCCAACCAAAATGACATTGCCATGAAATATCTAGATATTTCTGGATGCCTTGAGCTACTTGAGAACCAATAAAATCATAGAGTTATAAAATCTAAATAATCACTATAAAAAATAAGATTAAAATTTTCATCAAGATATTTCAAGGGTTTATATTTTGAGTTTTTGTCTACGGTAACATATACCTACAGATAGGTGCAGTATTTGTGACTTCAAACATGTATTCAATGACTGGTTATTCTGATGAAGAATTATGGAATCAAAAGCAACAAGAGATGTTTAGTCCATGTATTCCTACCCAGCATCAGTTGATACTAATAAGTCAGTGCCTCATCCAAGTTAACATTCTATTCCTACTATAAGGGGTCAAATGCATGGATGTCTTATCTTTGAGAATTACTAGGTAAAGATATCACCCAGGACCTTCTTCATCAAAATCTTCTAGGATGATTGTTAAAGAAGCAAATTCCTGGTTGCTATTGAAGAGCTATCGACTCTGAGACCCAGGAATCTGTATTTTATAAAGTTACCTGGAACTAAAGAGATGAACCATTGTATGATTTGTTTCTTACAAAAGCTTATTCTTAAATGTACTATAGGCTCCAAGACAACACTTCATTCTAACAATAGGTGCAACAGATGTTACAGAAGAAAATCCAGATGTTTAAACAAGAATGGAATCAAGAGTCATCATTGCCTCAGTCACAAAGAACAGCTTGTTTTTTCCACGTTTGTTAATTCCACCTGTGGCCAGGGGGGGCCCTTCCCCACAGCCTTTGCTTTTGGCTCCTTGAGTTTCTTCTGCTCTTCTTTTTCTTTCTGCTTGAAAGCTTTATCTTTTTTCTCCATTTCCTTGGCCTGCTTCGTGGGCTGTTTCAGGGGCTTCTTCTTGCCACCTTCACAGACGGACATGGCACCAGCCACCTGGTGATTCTTAATAGATCTTAAATTTTGACAGCCAATGGCCAAAAGCACAGAAGAGCTAATTTGTGCCTGGTTCAAGGAATGAGATACTGTTTTCTTCAGACACTGAGAAAAAAATAAATGTGACATGACAAATTTTATCATCCATCCTAAAAGCACCGGCACCCTCCTGGTGGGTTCAACTGTTCAGCATCTAGATTCATATCTGGAAATCTGTGAACTGCATTCCTCACTTGATTAATTTACATTATGTGTTTCTTTCCCAGAGTTTTAACAACAATATATCTAAGCTAGGATCTTATTGTCTGCTTCTCATTCTTTTGGGTTTCCAACAATAAATCTCCACACTTCTCTCCATCTGTCCCCATTATGTAGCCAACCTTAGCGGTGAGATTGAAGGACCACAACTATGTGGCCCTTCCTTCTTCAGCAAATGGTGTTCCCTGGCTCTGGGAAGAGAGCTTCTGCTTTGCGTAGACTCAGCTTGGGTACAAACTGCTTGTGATACAGGGCGCTTTCATCAATCCAATCACCAGTGAAACCATGGAAAGTTTCAAGGTCTCAGTCACTCACAGGAAATGAGACTAAACTGCCCATCCTTCTGTCAATAGGAGCAGTGGGCAACGCTCACCATCAGTGCCTGAAGATACCAGGCCCAGCACAGTCTCCCTGAATTGGAGATTTTACAGCTTGCCAAGATTTCATTTGCCTCCCACGGTTTCCTCCCTTTTAGGGAAAGGGGCAATTATGAGTGCAATTAATTTTTTTTTTTTTTTTTAAGATCTCATACTGCCAGATGAAGCATATTTAGCCATGGCAAACCATAGAGATCCTTTTAAATTGGTACCTTCTAACCGAGTTATTTTAGATTTCCTGTGTCTAATCTTCCATCCATCAAGGTGTCCTCCATCTATAAATGATGAATTAAATTCTTTAGGATGTGCACACAAAAGGGAAAGCTACTAGGCCACTCAGTGTTCTGAATTCATCCGCTGAAATTGCTCTTTAACGATTCATTCCACAAGACAAACAGTTGTCGTTGGTAGTGGTTTGTTTTGTTTTGTTTCCGCCAAGACATTTTCTAGAAATCATAAGTCCTTTTAGAATTCAAAGGTAAAAATTATTCTCAAGCTGACCTAGCGCAGGTTGGTCCTCTGCTCCTAGCTCACTTTTGCGCACACTTCCTCCCTACGGAGTATCATCCAAGTGCATACCTTCACAACTCCACAGACAATTCTATGTGGGCATCTCTGGGGCATGCCTCTAGTTTCTGTTGCCCAAGCTCCAGTCCTACATTTCGTATTCCCTACTTAATCTTTCAATAGCTGAACGAACATCACCCCAAACATAGTGTCCAAACCTTCACCACTACCTGCTTCATTCCCCCTCCTTCCTGCCCCAGCCATTGCTTTAAAATAAAAGCCCGAACTATCGTCGTCCTATATAAATACAATCAGGGGCATAAATAGGACCCATACATGTGAGCCACATAAAAAAAAAAAAAAATTCTTGTTTCCACATTAAAGAAAGTAAAGACAAATGAGCGAAATCAATTTTAATAGTATATATTAATAAATGCTTAATACTTTTTGTTTAATTACCTCCAAATATTTCAACATGTGCAATATAAAAATTATTAACATGATATTTTACTTTTTTTTTATACTAAGTCTTCAAAATGTGGTGTGTATTTAATACTTACAGTCTGTCAATATGGCTAGTAGATACGGTATTGGGCGGTACCGGTTTAGACTCATTAATCTGTAATTTAAGTCCAGCCTCACTCTGATTTCAGCCTCCTTTTCCAGTCTTATCTCCTGCTACTCTTCTTCAAGCACTTAACACTTGACTCACCACATACCCTTCCCTCAACACTTCCTGCTCTTCCCTCAACACTGCCTTTGCTAGAAGGAATTCTTTTCTGCCTTTCAGACTTCTACCCACATTTCATGATCTCCCTGCTTTCAGAGCACTTGCAGAAAATGTATTTCTTCTTAAGTAATTGTGAACCAGTCACACTCATAAAATCAGTATCCCTTCAAGGTTCTATTTTCTTGTTTTTCCTTCCTGCAGTCACTTTTACCTGTCCCTTCTACTTTGATATCTGAAAATCTCCCTCAACATGATGGCCAGCTATGTAAAAAGAAAAGGCCAAATGAGCCTCATTTGGGTTTCAGTAGCTGAAAAACAGGACTAAACTCAGCAGCAGTCTCAAGACAATACCTAAATATAATTTAGGGATCTGATACTCTGTTATCATTGGAGAGCAGCCATCTATGGCATAAACATCTGCTAACTCTGACAACAGTTTTGTTGGCCATAGATAAGCAAAATCTAAAAATCCCTTACATTTGAATGATAATTGGTTAATTCCTTTATTCATTCATTTACTCAATGACTTATGCCTTCAACAATCAAGTAATAGGGTCTGGTTCTCTCTGATATTGTACTGGGTATTAAGTATATAGTCATCTTTGCTATAAACATTTACACTCAATTCTCATTATTCACAGATTCTATAGTTGCAAATTCACCTACTCACTAAAATTTGTTACACCAAAATCAATACTCACAGCATTTTTGCAGTCATTAGTAGACATGTGCAGAGTGGCAAAAATTTAAGTTGCCGGACACCCATGTTCCTGTTGTTGTTGTTAACTGCCATCGAGTCAACCCCAGCTCACAGTAAACCTATGTACAACAAAACGAAACACTGCCAGGTCCTGCACCATCTTCAGGATGGTTGTTATATTTGAGCCCATTGTTGCAGCCACTGTGTCAATCCATCTCATAGAGAGTCTTCCTCTTTTCCTCTGACCCTCTACTTACCAAGCACGGTGTCCTTCTCCAGGGACTGATCCCTCCTGATAATATATCCAAAGTATGTGAGACATAGTCTCGCCCTGTTTGCTTCCAAGAAGCGTTGTGGTTGTACTTCCTCCAACACAGATTTGTTCAAAACAAGGCAGTGTTCTGCCTTCTTGTTTCAGCACTCATACTGTAAACAAGCTTGTTTACAATCTATTTAGTGCCGAGTTTTTCACATTTTTGTGCTTTTTGTTGGTGACTCTACTGTTTAAAATGACCCCTAAGCATAGTGCTGAAGTGCTGTCTAGTGTTCCTAAGCATAAGAAGGCTGTGATGTGCCTTAGGGAGAGAATACATGTGTTAGATAGATAAGCTTCATTCACGCATGGCTTACGGTATGAATGAATCAATACTACATGTATTGTGTGAAACACACACAAAATAAGGTTATTTATCTATCAGTTGATGAAAACATTGTGACCAGAGGCTAGCAAGTGCCTAACCCTATATTTACCCAGGAGCAATGGTTCAGTATTCACTAACTCAGCGTTTGAGGCAACTTTATAAAACATAACTAACATGAATAATGAGAATCAACTATTATGGTGTTCCCTCTTTCTCATCCCCCCAAAAGTCCCCCATACCAATTTTTTTTAAATATTATTTAAAAATCTCTATCTGAGGAGAACAAAAGTTTTATTTCAAAAAATTTTTCTTTCAAAGATTAAACCAGTACGTCCAATTATCTGTTAACCAATTGTCCCTTAGCTCCTTGCTTAAAGAAAAAAAAAGGTAGAAAACTGCAGCTTAAAATACTGAGTTTCATATTAAATAATCATATCTTGTTTTATAAAATCAACCAAACGTAGGCATGTGAATTATTGAGATAAGGACTGGAGACTATTTCCCCTACACTAGCACAATCATACTCTGCCCAAAGCACAGTATAAAACATTGCTTATTTTCTTTATACATTGAAAATTATCGTCAAGTCTTATATGTGCACACTAATAGGATGACAATACAAAAATGAAGCAATATAAATTAAATTTACAATGATATTTTCTTTGAGAGTTTACAACAGAGTTACATGGCAAAATTCCATATCTCATTTATCTTGTCCTAGGAAATACAGAACTATGGGGGAAAATGACATAGCTGATTATATACCAGAGGTCAAATGAAGATCTCCTTAAATGAAATACATATATAAAAGTTTTGGATATTATGGATAAACACTAAGGAAAGTTTGAGTCACGGCTCCCAAACTGTGAAAGACTGCTCAGAGCATAGAAAGTCAGTATATTTGAAGTAAAACAAATATAGGAAATTGTAGTACAGCTAGATTATTATGAAAAGTACTCTCTTTGTAAAGGCTGAAGGAAGAATCCTGCCTGAGATTGTATTTAAGCTAAATAACACATGGGAACCGATTAAATGCCCAAAGTAGAGACTGTTTAGACAAATATACAATGGACACTACACACTCATTAATGCATTAAATAAATGTAACGCACTAAACATACAAAAAACAGAAGATTCTCAATAAGGGTTACCAAGACGAGAATTCAAAGTACTACAACCATCTGCTCCCACCAACTCTTCTGAGCACTACTATTTTACTACTTTCCACCGTCATGTTATCCTTCCCAAACCTCTCTAATGTCTGTTTGTCTCTCCCTTCAGGAAGCTACCAAGATAAGTTACACACCAAATGATCAGACAGACCTGATCCAACTGTGTCATTTGACAGCTGAATGAATTTGACCAAATTACTTAGTGTATTTGAACATCATCTGAAAAATGGGTATACTATTCCTACATGCAAGGTTTTTATTCTCAAAATAATCTACGAATAATGTTAAGTACAATATTAGCATATAGAAAATACCCCCATGAGTGGTAGTTATTATTACGTAGTGAACATTACAAAATGTTGATTTCTCTTTTAATTCTCTGATCTTAATTAGCATTATTCTTTCTAAATTATTTAGCCATTATAATAAAAAGAAAATCTTTTCTCTCTTCTCAGTCGTACAAGTGAAATATATTTCCCCATCTAAATATCCATCGATGAATAGTATGGAATAAAAAAGAAAAAAAAAGTCTAAAAACCAAAACATTGCTAGATAATTGATATGTCAATACTCATTGAAAGCCAAATCCAATGATTGTTATTAGAAATATTTCAATGAAATATATTTTCATGTTCAATGCTTTATGGCATTGTCCTCAGGTTCCAAAATGGTATTAAATTGAAGCTGTTCATTATTTCTATCCGAAGCAGTGATAAACAAAGGAAAGATCTGTTAACTTTCCACAAAGTGATCATACTCTCTTAAAGTAGCATAGAATGTAAATGGTTGCTCTTCACATTTTTAAGGTGAGTATTGCTTTGGAAAATCAATGTAATAAGGAACTAATTGTGCTTTTAAGATCTCTAAGTAAACCATTCTTTCAGCTAATGCTAAGTCTGTTTCATGAATACATTTTAGGTAGATTTGCAGTATGGTTTCAAAGAGCAGCTTACCAAGACCTGCCAATTCAATTATTTTTAAGGCAGTTGTACATTTTCTCTAACATAATGTGACTGTTTCAATCTTTTAATTTAAACTAAATCTTGACTTTAAAGAAAGTTTATCCTGGCAAGAAACTATACTGCATTTTTAGGATGTGTTTTATCTTCAATCAGAAATACAGTAGCTGTGGCAAAGAAAACGGTACATAGCCCATTCCCCCCCCCCCTCTTTCTGATATCTATGCTTCCTGGAAAATCTCAGCTAAAAGATATAACATCCGCAGGTATTATTAGCACTTAACTTACTTCTATGGGAGATTATTGTTGTTGGGTGCCATCAAGTTGATTCTGACTCGTAGTGACCCCATGTGACTGAGTAGAACTGCCCACAGAGTCTTCTTGGCTGTAATCTTTACGCAAGCAAATAGATCACCAGGTCCTTCTCCCGTGGAGCAGCTGAGTGGGTTCGAACCGTCAACCTTTCGGTTAGCAGGCAAGAGTTAAACTGCTTGTACCACCAGGGCTTCTTGGAAGGTAAAAGAATTTAAATGATAAGATCCAAAATATTTTTATTTTACATCAAAGTATGTAGAACAAAGGTAAGCAAACTTTCTATAAGATTCAGAAAATAAATACTTTGGCTTCGTGGGCCATATGGTTTCTTCCACAATATTGCAGAATTCAAGATTGAATCATAGCAATGTGCTTAGCCATTGGTACACAAAAGCGGCCATAGGCAATGCCTAAATGAACTGGTGTAGCTATGTTCCAATGAAACTTTATTTACAAAACCAGGCAGAGGCCAGGTATGGTCTCTAATTTGCAAACTCCTAATATAGATGAAGAAGACTTGCTGTCGCAGTGGTTAAGGGCTTGGCTGCTAACTGAAAGATCAGCTGTTTGAACCCACCAGCCGTTTTGAGGGAGAAAGAAGGCGGTCTGCTTCCATAAAGGTTACAGCCTAGAAAACCGTATGGGGCAGTTCTACTCTGTCTTACAGGATCACTTTGAGTTGGAATCGACTCAACAGTAATGACGGTAAATATAAAGATACAATGACTTTGGTTCAGTGGTAGAATTCCTGTCTCTCATGGGAAAAAAAAAAAAAAAAAGAAGATCTGAGTTTGATTCCCGGGCAATGCCCTTCATTAGCAGCAACCACCTGCCTGTGGGTGGAAACTTGAGTATGGCTATGATGCTGAAAAGGTTTCAGCAAAGCTTCCAGACTAAGATGAACTAGGAAGAATGGCCTGGCAATCTACTTCCAAAAATCAGTCAATTAAAATCTCATGGATCACAATGGTCCAATCCACACGCAGTTATGGGAATGGTACAGGACTGGGCAGGATTTTGTTCCCCTGCACATGTAATCACCATGAGTTGGAGGCTGACTCCACACCAGCTAACATCAGTAACAATATACAAGGTACCTAATATTCAGAATATAGAAAATACAATTCCACTGTACTATACTGCAGAGGAACCCTGGTGGCATAGGGGTTAAGAGATTGGCTGCTAACCAAAAATTTCAACAGTTCAAATCCACCAGCCGCTCCGTGAAAACCCTACGGGCAGTTCCAGAGGGTCGCTATGAGTCGGAATTGACTTAATGGCAGTGGGTTCAATTTGGTTTTTGGTATATTGAGAATTGAAGATTGAATCATACCAAGCCACAAATTAAGCACATTCTGTATCCAAAATTCAGTGTTAGGTGTTTAAGGGTATAACAGCAATGTAAGATCAAGTTCTTATCCTCAGAAAGCTTATGATTTTCTAGGAAAGGCAAGACTTGAACAGAATAAATTGACAGCCATACTAGACATTATGAAATGAAGCGTTAGATGGACAGGCTTAAATTAAGCTCAGGTCTTTCAGGACTCCACTTGGGACAAACATTTATTTAATACATTTCAATTAAATAAATTAATAGTAAGTAACACCATTATCCCTGAAAAAGAAACGCTTGTGCTTTATTTATCAGTTAGCCTGATATGCATAATTGCCCATTACATACCCACTTTTTTTATAATAACAGAAATTTTTTTTTAATCGGTCTTTATTCTAGGAACACAACATAAAACCATATAAAATTTAATTTAAAATTCCATTTTAAAGCTGTTGGGAAAAGATAGAAATTTTAACAATTCACACTCAGGAAATTTCTATCAACTTCTCAAAAATCGGTGATTCATCCTTGCAAATTAGCTAGGGTTCAGAAGTCCAAACTTGGGAGAAATTAAAAACAAAAATCAAATAAAATGGGCAAGTATGGATAATAAGATTAAAAAAAAAAATTCTAAGGATGTATCTATTCAGCCTACCGTCAGATTGATTGTTGACAAGAAAAATTTTAGATATTTTGAGTTTTTTAACCTCTCTGAAAAAATGTCCAAAATTATATGGGTTTTTAAGCTATTGTCATTGATAAAAATCAATGCATTTATAAGAGGCATTTAAAGCTATATCTCAGGATAATTATTGCTGCTAAGGACTTTTGACCCAAACTGACAAATCCTTGCTTTGAAGCACAAAGTTGAGATGGTTTGTCAAAACATGAAAAATTCTATAGCGTCCTGTTCTACATCTTCAGCTTCTAAACTTTTCAATTCTTATGTAGTACTTACTATGCATAACCTGCCCCAACTCCTGCAAAAAATGCTCTTTGACTTTGTTTTGCTAAAGTAAGAGTTGGAATTAATAGCAGCATTTTTTCTTAGTGGTGCAATGGTTAACCTCTTGGCTGCTAACCAAAATATTGGCGGTTTGAACCCAGCCAGCGGCTCCATGGGCGAAAGACCTGGCTATCTGCTCCAGTAAAGACTACAGCATAGAAAACCCTATGAGGTAGTTCTCCTGTGTCACATGGGGTCGCTATGAGTCGCTATAGACTTGAGGGTACCTAACAACAACATACTATAGCTTTAAAATAAAATACTTCTAAAGTAGTAAAAAGGAATCCTGGTGGAGTACTGGTTAAGCACTTGGCTGTTAACCAAAAGGTCAGCAGTTTCAATCCACCAGCAGCTCCATGGAAGAAAAATGTGGCACTGTGTTTCTGTAAAGATTACAGCCTTGGAAACTCTATGGGGCGGTTCTACCCTGTCCGATAGGATCACTATGAGTCAGAATTGACTCCACAGCACATAATAACAAAAGCAGCAAAGCACTGAGTAGTTTAAATAATCACCTGAGGATAACCAATGAGAGTTGACTTAAAGTCAAATAATCTTGGAATGTTTGTTCACTGTTAATTCAGAAGCCACTGCTCAATTGCCCATTTGGCTCAGAGCAGCCCCTGAAGGGTCTATAAGCAGTCACAAACCAAGCCAGTCACCACTGAGTCATTTCCAGCTTGTGTCTGCTCCGTACGTTTCAGAATAAAACTGCATTCCGTAGGGTTTTCATTGCTGCAACCTTTCCTGTAATCTTTTGGAAGCAGATCTCCAGGCCTTTCTTTTGAGGTTTCTCTGGGTAGCTTTGAATGCCAAACTTTCAACGAGCAGCTCTTCGCTTAGCCGTTTGTGTTTGTTTATTTCTTTGGGATGCTCTGACCAGGACTATCTACTCATTCTCCTTTATCTGCGACCCCCAGAAGAGATTCGCTTGCTTCTGGTTCCACATGCAACACATCATTATGCAACTGTTTAGCTTTTCTGTTTGCTTTGAAAACAGTTCCAGAAAAGACAGGAATCCATGAGTTCTTAGCAACAGGAAAAACAAGGGTTACGTAAATCAGTTTTCTTATCGATGAGTGCCTCAACAACGTCATGCTCTCCCCAATAATTTACAAATATGTGAATTTACTTTAAAACCAACAATGGCTATGATGTTAATGATGATGATGATTTAGAGATACTTTTATCAGATAAATTACATTTATTACTCCTAGTTTTCCCTGATTTTTTTCCTCCTATGAAAAGCCTAGCCTGCTGAGTGAAGTAAGTCAATAACGAAAGGACAACATTGTATAATATCACTAATATGAAATACCTAAAAAGAAAAAATAGGCAAATGCATAGAGATCAGAGTTTAATAGTTTCCAGGAGTGGGAGCGAGGGGGAATTATTGTTTAGGAAGAAATGAGTTTTTGTTTATGGGGAAGGAAAATTTGACAAAGAATATTGGTGATGGCTGTACAACATGATTGATGTAACTGATCTCACTGTGAAAAATGTTGTAGTAGCAAACTTGTTATCTGTATCTTTACAACAACAACAAAAAAAAAAAGGTAAAAAAAGCCTATTAAAGGTCTTAGAGGGAAAAATATTTCTTGTGTCCGCAGTGATACATTCTCACTCTTTAATTTGTATCCTCCAATCAACATGTGGCAAATAAATGTAAAAAGATAAAGTACATTTAAATGGCTTAAATTCTACTCACCATAATACAAAATAAAACAATATTTGTGATTCTTACTATTATAATTATTATTCTTCAAGTTAATCCTTTCCCATAATAAATAAGCACCAAATATTGTCTACATTTTGATCATTGTGAGCACTTAAATTGTTCTTAGCCTGTTCCATCCAGTTTGTGAATGCTTTTGTTCCTATACCTTGTATTAGGTTTGTTCCTTTCTGATACTAATTGACAAACTACCTTAAAACTGTTTGAAAGTATACATAGTTCATAACCATTTGGCTAGGTTTAGGAAGAGATTTTCCTCCTAGAACCAAAGAAAAAGAGCAATGCAAAGAGTCAAACAGGTTTTCTGATGGCACGGCCTCTATCATTTCTCAGACTTCTCTGTTGCTGATCTTTACATCCCTCATGAGAAGGAAGAAAGCTCTACTAATAGCATATCTTTGGTTTCCCTAAGCTAAAATCACCTTTCCAAAGTTTGTTCACTATAATGTGGAAATGATTCTGTGAATAAATCACCTTTAACGTGTGTTGACGTTTCCCTGTGCTCTGAGATTAATACAATAAAAGCAGAGGCATTCTACTGTAACCATTAGACCATTAGGACCGAGATTAACCATTGTAGGGTATGAACTCGCAGTAAAACCTTCAAAAATATTACATGAACTACTTCATTTTGAAGTACAACCATAGAACAATAACTGTAATTACATGGCAATTAATTCCATTTTGTGATGGGTGACTGAAACGATGAAAAGTATGTTTTTGCTGACATTAGGACAATATTTTTACAGACAACAAACATTTCTTTCTAGCTATTGCCATAATAATCTCAGTTGTCACATTTTCAAATTCCGCTTTTCAACTCTTAATACCAAATTTCACTAAATCCCAAATTTCTGAAATTGAGACGTACGTCACAACGAAGATACCCTATAACCACTGACAGCCAGGCACTGCTCATGTGGTAGATGCCCCAGCCTGGCAATGCTAGACCTCTGTTGTCATTGTGATGATTTGACAGGGAACTGCAGCCTCTGGATAGTTCAGCCAAGAATCCATTAAAGGACCATGTGAGGAAGGACTATGAGTCCTGGTTATTGTTTGAAACAACTTCCAGTAAAGTCAAGAAAGAGACCACATCAAATATTAGGAAATAGGTATCAGCAGCTTGGAACAAAATCCCAGAGAAAGCAGTACAGTACTTTTTATAGGAAATGCTGAATCACAAATGTCATCATGGCAGGGAGGATATTTTGTAGAAAAACAGACATCTAGGACTAGGTCAAAAAGTGACTAAGAAGAATCAGATTTCAAATGTGAGGAAGTGTTTGGAATTCCTTAAATAATGTGTATTTTGTTTATATTTTCCTTTATATGTATTCACAAGACTGATATATGATAAAATTCTAAGTTTAAATACATCAGAGAAAGCTATTTCTGTAAGTATAAAATACTAATCCAAAGTAATATGCAAACATTTTACCATCATTTAATTGACAGGGTTTTTTTTGTTGTTGTTGTTTTTGTTCTGTTTTTTCTTCCTTAGTGGTAGATAAAGTACTGGTGTATCTTAAATCAAAGGCATCTTGGATTCTACGAAATACGGTACTGTTTGAGCTACTGACCCCAAAGGTGTGCCAGTGTATGGTGCAGCAGTGTGAGCTTTTAAAATTATCTTTTTAAAAAATAGGAAAGCTGATTCCCACCTGCAGTTGTTTTCAAAATCTTTTGTTTTTCCAAATAATATTGAGAAAATCCACAAAATAGTCCAACTGTTACTGGGAAATCCGGGTCCTGCTCAGTGAGACTCTGTCTGGGGCCAAAAAGACAGAAACTAAGTTGGGAAGAACAAAAGGCAACTTTGTTCATTGGCCAAGGAAGGAGACAGTCAGGCCTAAGTGCCTTCCAAGACTGCTCACAGGCAGCTTGTTAAGGTTAGTTTATATACGCAAGATCGGTTGCAAAATACAAAATGACACAGAGCATTCCATAATGAGTAAGCATTTCCTAGAGGCTGGGTTCGATTCCCCTCAAAGGGAAGTTAGCCATTTTTGTTCATTAGCATGTTGGCTCTCCCCTCAGGGGTGGAGAATTACCATGCACGAGGAAGTTAATGACCCAAACATTACCTGGAGTGCCAAGATGGAGGGCAGGACCCATTTCAGCTGGTTTTCTTTTCAAAGAAGTTCCAAGGAGAAAAAGCACTTCAGGAAATGGCTGGGTGAGGGGCTGTCCTGAGGAGACAACAATTTTAATAAAATGTCTCTAGCCCTGTCTTACACTTACCAAGTATAGTTTTTCTTTCAGATACCCTCGATTTTATAACTAATTTAAAGGAAATGAAACATCTTGGCTCTCTGAATTGTGTTTCATGAAACCCAAGTGTTCCATAAAAAGCAGTTACTATTGCATGGAGTACCACACTAGCAGATCTAGGCTTTGAGTGCTTCTGTGACAATAGAGACATTTTCTCATATCTTAAGCTTCTAAATGTATACGCTTTCTCTTCATATTCTAAATCTGCCATCCGTACTCTTCAAGAGAAAATTTGTTCCTAAGTATAATGATAGAGAACAAGAACAGAATTTGAAGAATAGACATCACTTATGAAGAACAAGTTAGTGACACTTTTTTGAGAAGAAAAATTTACAACTTCAAAAAAAACTGAAAACAGTTTCCAAAAGAAGGCTTGTTTTTCGGCATCGTACTGGAGACAGGGTGAGATCAAGGAAGGAAAGTGGGCTGTGGAAACGCAGACTGAGTTTTGAAAAGTGGGTTTCCTGATTAGTAACTGTAATCTTCGCCAAGTTAAAAAAACATTTTTTAACCTCAATTTTCTCATTGGTAAAGTTAGGATAATAATAATCTACCTCACAGGGTCGTTTTGGGATTAGTTTTGACTAGTGCTTGGCACGTAATAGAGACTCTATGATTGCTATTGGAAGAAGTACAACCAGGATGCTCCTTGGAAGTGAGGATGGTGAGACTATGTCTCACTTACTTTGGACATGTTATCAGGAGGGACCAGTCCCTAGAGAAGGACATCGTTCTTGGTAAAGTAGAGGGTCAGTGAAAAAGTGGAAGACCCTCAAGGAGATGAATTGACACAGTGGTGGCAAGAATGGGCTCAAGCATTACAACAGTTGTGAGGGCGGCACAGGACCAGAAAGTATTTCGTTCTGTTGTACATAGGGTCACTATAAGTCAGAACCAACACGATAGCACCTAGCAACAACAACAACAACAGACTTGCTACTAATACTATAAGCAACATTTCAAAATTAAAATTTGTAAGAGTTCTGCCCTAACCCCTGTAGCCTTAGCTAGATAAAGATATCTCTAAAGATCTGAACTGTCAGAAACCTCTAGGTTTCTGAGAATACAGAGTGAGTGACTTATAAAAGGTAATTGGCCTGTTTCTCCAAAAAAGTTCCAAACCATCCTCCAGAAATCTACTAATTAGAGTCTTTTTATTTAATTGAACTATAAATTTCTTTTTTAAAATCATGAAAGTTCAGCCTGAATGATATATAGGCCCTGGTCCCAGCTAGGAGGCAAGCCAAGATAACGTCATAGCCAGCTGTGTATATCTAAACTCCAAAGAAGTGTCAGCTGCATACTTGCATATTTACAGTTTGAGTCTCCAGATAAATTACTTGTTCTAACCGTTGTGAAGAAAAATTGGTACAGTTTTAGCATGGGGGGCCTTGTTATTAATTTATATAATCTGCTGTCAAATCTCAGCGTAAAGGTAATTTCTTTTGTTAACCCCTAAAAAAGCTAACATTAAGTTAATTTTTCCTCTGCAGATTTTACACTCTATATAAATACTTATTCTGACCAGGTATATTAATTAGGCTGCATTTTTAGATGTATAAAAATTACTGACACTCTATAAAACAAGGCTCTGGGCCTTATCCTCCATTACTTGTAACAGATGCAAATTCTTCACTCTCAAAAGGCAGGAGGCCTGAGCTATATATTGCCTGAGATTGATAGGAAGATGCTCACAAGGAAACTCAATGCCGGAAGCCCACTGAGAACTCACGGCCTGGTAAGCGGGCAGTTGCTGCCTCATCTGGAAGGCATTACCCTATCCAGCTGCTTTGTTCTCGCTCTCTTTTTTTCTTCTTTTCAAAATTGATTGTGTCTGACAATGGGAGCATAAATAAGAAGTTAAATTCTGTGGTGAGCCAACTTCACGTTCAAAAATGTAAACACAATAAACTTGAGAGATGCAAATGTTAGGTACCCACAGTACGGTAAGTGAAGGAGCACCTTGCAAACTAATAAATACAAAATGCACATTTTAAAGTAGGGACTCTAGTCTCAACAGGGAAACTAGAATGAATATATATTGTATATTGGACTTTTGTATCGAAAATTACAAGCTAAATATGCCATCAAAAATATATCATAACATTTTATGGCACATCTAATTAAGGAATTAAAAGCCCTTAAGTGTCTTCCATTATTTTAAAACACGTATATGGAAACAACAACCAAGATTTTATCAATGGTGTGGAGGTGGAGCTGGCTCACGTAGTCTATTAAGAGACAATTGTGCGTACCTCTTTTCAACTGAGTATTCAGTCATATCATATCTGGAGGGTGTTTACTCCATGGTGGAAATATTTACACCACAGAAATTGGCAAACACTGCAAAACAGAGTTTATATGGAGAGCCAGTGCTTCAACATTTGTCATCATACAACTGCCTACTATGTACATATTTTAAGCGCTTTACATTTAATTCAATACAGCCTGGCAAGATAGAAAAAAAATTATCCCTATTTTATGATGAGAAACAGCACATAGAGAGATTAAGAGGTTTTGCTAAATTCAAACAACTTATAAATGACTGAACTGAAATTCAAATGGATACCTCCTGACTCTACAGCCTGCGCTCATTCCTCTCCGCTACCCTACTTTTCTATGTCAAGGCCAACCAAATGTTTTTGCAGTTTGAGGGATTTTTTTTTTTTTTTTACCCTACTTTTCTATGTCAAGGCCAACCAAATGTTTTTGCAGTTTTGAGGGATTTTGACATTATCTATATGTGACTGGGAGCCTTGCGGCGAAGTGGTTAAGAGCTGGGCCACTAACCAAAAGGTAGACAGTTCGAATCCACCAGCCGCTCCTTGGAAACCTATGGAGCAGTTCTACTCTGTCCCATTGGGTCACTATCAGTTGGAATCGACTCGATGGCAATGGTTTTAATATGTAATAGAATCAGAACGCTTGCCTACCATCATTTAATCTTGTTTTATTATAATCAAAATACTGAAAATGAAAAATAGATGTTTACCTTCATCATGTGTTATTTTGCTGTCAGACAAATTTCCTTAAGGCTTTTTTCTTAGGAAGTTATAAATTCTTAAGTACTTTTTTTCTTGATGTTATTAGGTGCCATCGAGTCGGTTCCAACTCATAGCAACCCTATGTCCAATAGAATGAAACAGTGCCTGGGGCTGTGCCATTCTCACAGTCGTTGCTATGTTTGAGCCCGTTGTTGCAGCCACTGTGTCAATCCATTTCACTGAGAGTCCTCCTGTTTTTTCACTGATCCTGTACTTTACCAAGCATGATTTCCTCCTCCAGGGACTGATCCCTCCTGACAAGATACCCAAAGTACATGGGATGAAGACTCACCATCCTCACTGCTAAGGAGCATTCTGGTTATACTTCTTCCAAGAAAGATTTGTTCGTTTTTCTGGCAAACCCATTTCTGTCAAGTTGATTTTGACTTATAGCAATCCTGTAGGACAAAGTAGAACTGCTCCATAGAGTTTCCAAGGAGCAGCTGATGTATTCTAACTGCTGACCTTTTTCTGGTTACCAACTGAGCTCTTAACCACTGTACCACCAAGGCTCCATTCTTCTGGCAGTCCATGGTACACTCAATATTCTTAGTCAATATCATAAATCGAAGGCACCAGTTCTTCTTTCTTATTCATTGTCCAGCTTTCCCATGCATATGAGGTGATTGAAAATACTATGGCTTGAGTCAGACACACTTTACTCTTCAAAGAGACATCTTTGCTTTTAATGCTTTAAAGAGGTCTTTGGCAGCAATTTGCGCAATGCAATAATTCCTTTGATTTCTTGACTGTTGCTTCCATGAGCCTTGATAGTGAATCCAAGTAAAGTGAAATCTTTGTCAACTTCAATCTTCTCTCCGTTTATTATAACGTTGTTTATTAGTCCAGTTGTGAGGATTTTTGGTTTTTTTTTTTATGTTGAGATATAATCCATACTGAAGTCTGTAGTATTTGATCTTCATCAGTAACTGCTTCAAGTTCTCTTCACATTCAGCAAACAGGATTGTGTCATCTGCATATTGCAGGCTGTGAATCAGTCTTCCTCCAACCCTGAATCCAAGTTCTTCTTCATATTCTTAGGAATCTGTAATTCTTTATTCTTAGGAAGCCATAAACGTTACTGGTGAATTCCTCTTTAATCAAAAGGCACATTTAGTTGTAAAACCAAGATAGATTCAGTGCATGTTGATCTCTAATCAATTCCAAAATGAAAAAAATGAATAAACAATTTGCATGTTAATAAACTGCATGTGGAGCCAGGATGGGTCCTCCATTGCAAGGCAGAAATTGTCAGACAACTAGTTTCCATTTATATGTAAAATGAAAAATTTGCATTCTGAAGTGGTACCCACCTCTTAATACTGATGGCTTCTAGCCATAATATTAATGGTCATTCTATTGCTGGAGTCTTCCTTTGAGAATCTGCTTAATCTACAGCTTCCCATGAAGGAAGCAAGCCCAAGCACAAGTGCAGATCATGAGGCAATGTTACCGCATTCCAGCATTTTTTTCAGAATCTCCATGAAAAGACATGCTTGGGCTGTCTCCTGTTTGTTGGACAGCAAATTTATTCTAAAATACCTGCATGAAGTGTGTTAGGGAAGCAGAGAGAACCAGGATAGACACTGTTCTGACTTGACAGGCTAGTTCAAAAACCATTACAAATATTGATCTTGTACTTAACTCCTGAACTATAGATTTCTATAGTTTAACTATATTAAAAACAAAACAAAACAAAAAAATCATTGTATTCAGTAAAAAAAAAAAAAGTAAAACTTATTTGAAGATTTTAAGAAAACAAAACACAGGTGTTTCAAGAAAGGAATAAAATAACTGCTATTTCTTTCCACAAAAGCAGATAAAATTGACAGCCCCTTTTGAAGACAAGCACCTGATTCTTTTACTACCTATACTCTCATTTAGCATATTCAAAGCCTCTCATGGAGCCACAAACAGTATAGACAGAATGTGAATTATGTAATTTCTGCCTAACAGGTTTCTAATACGGAAAAATAGATAGCCCTCTTTTTTTTTTTTTTCCCTACAAAGACTCATGGAATGAATTCTCAGATAGACAAGAGAGACTCTTTCAGCTAGCAGCAATGGTGTTAACCATTTGCAGTACCCAGGGACTCTAAAACAAAACACCAAGGACTCAGCACGGCTATTAATGAGAAACTTTTCACCAGCTGTGGCACTCAGGCATCTAATTAAGTAGGTCCCAATGAGGCGGGAGGAGGTAGCTTTATGTAGGAAGGTATCCGAAATCTTTTAACCCTGTGTCTACCTGTATATGGTCTGTGGACCACTAACATCAGAAACATTTGTTTAAAATGAAGATCCCTGGGCTCCACCACCCAGCTGTGCTTCCTAATTTTGAAAATATTGAATTAGGTCGAGAGAAAGAAAAAGGTGTGACAAAAAATAGCACTGAAAAAGACATTTTAAAATAAAATTTGACAAAGATCAGGAAATCACAGAATAGTCTGAACTAAGTGCAATATGGGAAAAATGTGAGATTTTAATCACCTCAACAATTGAAAAACTCTTGTCACATTTATGACAATGACATATAACTCTGAGACTAAAGCGGTGACAAGTAGAGAGGTGGGAAATAGGAAATGAATGTCTATATTGACCAGGTTAATGAATAGATTATAGAAAAAAAGAGATATCATTATATATTTGCATATTTTAGAAGCAGAAATGTTAGGAATTTACAATTTCCTGAATATAAGCAGAAAGAGAAGGAAAAATTTAAGGTAAAACTAAAATTCCATGCCTCAAAATCAGAGGCAGTAAGAAAGCTAATACTCATCTTTATTTTACACCATGGTTTTTTTCAGATGTGAAACAAATGTGCTTGTTTTCTAATGTTTGTGGATTTGCTTTTGGAATCATCGCTTGTGTTTTCTTTATTAAACCAGTCAATATTTTTCATATCCTGCATACATTTGCCTTGCTTACTTTTTAAATTTTGATTTTTCATCTAGAAACTATTTCAAGATTCCCCAGAATTCTTGATAATCATTGGGATGGTTATCAAGTTAGGTAAACTGAAGTACCATATTGTTTCGCAAATAAGGTGTCCACATAAATAATGCGCCCACACATATAATGCATATGGTGCACCTAGGAAAATAATGCACAAGGGGGTTGCACTGTTGGCAAAATGTACAGCACACGTTATTTGCATAAGGTGTAGTAGGTAGCTCATGCTACTTCAGTGTGTTACTTTTAGTTATAAACACCAAGAAAACAAACCAGTTGCTGTCGAGTTGACTCCAAATCATAGCAACCCCGTAAACACAGTAGTGGAAAAATTCAGTCCAGGACTCTAGTAAGAAATAAATGCTAGGAACCCAGAATAGTTCACATTATCCAGCTCTTTATGGATTTTTCAGTAGTCTCTAATTACCATCACCTGCTAACAATTCTGATTTTCATTAAATAAATTCATAGATAAGAACATGAGGGTAATATGAGTGATGATTAATGTTTACTAATGGCATTTATCTGGAGCCCTGGTGGAACAGTGGTTAAGAACTTGGTTGCTATACAAAAGGTCAGCAGTTCAAATCTACCAGCCATTCTTTGGAAACCTTGTGGGGCAGTTCTCCTCTGTCCTATAGGATCTCTATGATTTGGAATCGACTCAACAGCAATGGGTTTAGTTTGGTTTTGGAAATGGCATTTATTGGGATTATAATTATATATCCAGTATATTAGTTTTGAAATTCTTCATAAATCATAGAACCTTGAAGTATGAAGAAGCCTTAGAAATAATCTAGTTAAAATGCTTAATATCAAAATTGAAAAAAAATTTGGCTCTAGTTAACACACTGATACAGAAGGAGAGTTAGGACTCAGAGCCAAGTCTTCTTCTTGACTTTTGATCCAATATTCTGTAGAGGCAGCTTGGTGGGACCAGGAAAACAGCAGACCTATGTTCTAGACCTCATATTCAGTTAATTTACTTTTTGCATTAAGCCAGTAACTTAAGTACTATAGGTCTGTTTTTCATCTGCAAAATGGGAACTGAGCTAGATAATCTCAAACGGACATGAAACTTTAATGATCTATGGTTTTAATGAATTTAATTAATAAAATGGAACTTCTAAAGATCGATATCGTACACACCAGTGAGCTGAAATGGACTGATATTGGTCGTTTTGAGTCAGGCAACCATATGGTCTACTATGCTGGGAATGACAACTTGAAGAGGAATGACATTGCATTCATCATCAAAAAGAACATTTCAAGATATATCCTGAAGTACAATGCTGTCAGTGATAGGATAATATCCATACACCTACAAGGAAGACCAGTTAATAATGACTATTATTCAAATTCATGCACCAACCACTAAGGCCAAAGATGAAGAAATTGAAGGTTTTTATCAACTTCTGCAGTCTGAAATTGATCAAACGTGTAACCAGGATGCTCTGATAATTACTGGTGATTGGAATGAGAAGGGTGGAAACAAAGAAGAAGGATCGGTAGTCAGAAAATATGGCCTTGGTGATAGAAAAAATGCTGAAGATGGCATGATTGAATTTTGCAAGACCAACGACTTCTTCATTGCAAATACCTTTTTTACCAACATAAACGGCTACTATACACATGGGCCTGGACAGATGGAATACACAGGAATCAAATTGACTACATCTGTGAAAAGAGACGATAGAAAAGCTAAATATCATCAGTCAGAACAAGGCCAGGGGCTGACTGTGGATCAGACCATCAGTTATTCATATGCAAGTACAAGCTGAAACTGAAGTAAATTAGAACAAGTCCACCAGAACCAAATACAACCTTGAGTATATCCCAACTGAATTTAAAGACCATCCAAGAATAGATTTGATGCTTTGAACACTAATGACCAAAAAGCAGAGAAAAGTTGTGCAATAACGTCAAGGACATCATACTTGAAGGAAGCAAGACATCATTAAAAAGACAGGAGAAAGAGAAGACCTAAACGGATGTCAGAACAGACTCTGAAACTTGCTTTTAAATGTTGAGTAGCTAAAGCAAAAGGAAAAAACAACGAATCAAAAGAGCTGAACAGAAGATTTCAAAGGGTGGCTCAAGAAGACAGAGTATTATGATGACATGTGCAAAGACCTGGAGATAGAAAACCAAAATGGAAGAACACACTCAGCATTTCTCAAACTGAAAGAACTAAAGAAAAAAATTCAACCTCGAGTTGCACTAGTGAAGGATCCTACTGCAAAAATATTAAACGAAGCAAGATGCATCAAAAGAAGATGGAAGGAAAGCACAGAGTCACTAGACCAAAAAGAATTGGTTGACGTTCAACCATTTCAGAAGGTAACATATGATCAGGAACCAATGGTAATGAAGGAAGAAGTCCAAGCTGCACTGAAGGTATTGTCAAAAAACTAGGCTCCAGGAAATGGTGGAATACCAATTGAGATGTTTCAACAAATTAATGCAGTGCTGGAAGTGATTGCTCATTTATGCCAAGAAGTTTGGAAGACAGCTACCTGGCCAACCGACTGGAAGAGATCCATGTTTATGCCTATTCCCAAGAAAGGTGATTCAACCGAATGCAGAAATTATGAAACAGTACCATTAATATCACAAGCAAGCAAAATTTTGCTGAAGATCATTCAAAAGTGGCTGCAGCAGTATATCAACAGGGAACTGCCAGAAATTCAAGCCGGATTTAGTAGAGAATGTCGAACCAGGATATCATTGCTGATGTCACATGGATCCTGACTGGAAGCAGAGAATATCAGAAAGATGTTTACATGTGTTTTGATTATGCTAAGGCATTCGACTCTGTGAATCATAATAAATTATGGACAACATTGTAGAGAATGGGAATTCTGGAACATTAAATTGTGCTCATGAGGAATCTGTACATGGATCAAGAGTCAGTCATTTGAACAGAACAAGGGAGTACTGCATGGTTTAAAGTCAGGAAAGGTATGCATCAGAGTTATATAATTTTCAATCTATATGCTGAGCAAATAATTCAAGAAGGTGGACTGTATGAAGAAGAACAGGGCATCAAGATTGGAGGAAGACTCATTAACAACCTGTGTTATACAGATGACACAACCTTGCTTGCTGAAAGTGAAGAGGACTTGAAGCACTTACTGATGGAGATCAAAGACCACAGCCTTCAGTATGGATTACACCTCAACATAAAGAAAACATAAATCCTCACTATGGATTACACCTCAACATAAAGAAAACATAAATCCTCACTACTGGACCAATGAGCAACATCATGATAAACAGAGAAAAGATTGAAGTTGTCAAGGATTTCATTTTACCTGGATTGACAATCAACACCCATGGAAGTAGCAGTCAAGGAATCAAAAGAGGCATTGCATTGGGCAAATTGACTGCAAGAGATCTCTCTAAAGTATTAAAAAGCAAAGATGTCACTCTGAGGGCTAAGATGCGCCTGACTTAAGCCATGGTGTTTTCAATCACATCGTATGAATGCAAAGCTGGACAGTGATGACTAAGGAAGACAAAAGAAGAATTGACCCCTTTGAATTGTGGTGTTGGAGAGGAATATTAAATATACCACGGACTGCCAAAAGAACGAACAAATCTGTCTTGAAAGAAGTACAACCAGAATGCTCCTTAGAAGCAAGGATGGCGAGACTGCATCTGACATACTTTGAACATGTTGTCAGGAGGGATCTGTCCTTGGAGAAGGACATCATGCTTGGTAAAGTAGAGGGTCAGCAAAAAAGAGAAAAACCCTCAAAGAGGTGAATTGACACAGTGGCTGCAACAATGGCTCAAGCATAACAACAATTGCGAGGATGGCACAAGACTGGGCAGTGTTTCATTCTGTTGTGCATAAAGTCACTATGAGTCAGAACCAACTTGACAGCACCTAACAACAAGAATATTGTTTTACATTTTTCCTGTGTGAACAGAGCCAGGATAAAAACAGGATTTAACTGTTCTGGAGATCACCACTGATACGTAACTGCTGCCAACATTTTTAATTTGGAGAAGAAAAAGTAGGAATCTTAGAGAAAGAAATGTTCTCATTAGAAGCTAGATGCTATAGTTCTAGCAGAAGTATAATGAAATGACTTGGGAGAGTCTGGACATTAAGATTTTTTTTTAACTCTTATTTGAAGAAAAAGGAGTAGCAGCCATTTAAAATTTACAAGCAGTTTTTTTTTTTTTTTTTTTTTCTCCTTTTAAAGGGTGATAGATTTGAATTTGCCTTAGAGAAAGATATTTTCCTCTTGGCACCATGAAGCACACCCTGTGGACTATTTGTTTTATAAATATAAATACCCTCTTCTGGAATGGAAAGTTTCTAAAAAATACAGCTGTAAGGGATTATAATATTTTCCATAAAATTCCATAAGCTTGTCATCGGGCAGAGGAGAAATCCTGGAGATTATGTCCACTATGACAATTTTTTTTTTTCTGGAGTATGTATTAGGTTCCGTATTATTATACATAGTTCATGTTCTTAAAATTGGTGAGTCTTCTTCAAGGTGGTATGTGCAGAATATTGAGAGCTGTGATGGAGAGGTCTGAAGAAAGTTTCTGTCCTTCATCTTGTGCTGTAGGAGACTCTTTGGTAGATGACTACATTAATGATACCAATGGATGATAACTCCCAGTATCCACACCCTTGTGTAGTCCCATATTGATACTGGATTTTACCACATGACTTGATTTGACCAACAGGACATCAGCAAACAGTGTATTCTTGAGAGACTGTAGTCTGGATTGAAGAAGTCCAGGCAAGCTTTGTCGAAGAGACATGAAAAGAGATGTCAGCTGTCCCAGTTGTCCCAGCTGTGTCCAGCCCCAGACAGCTCACCAGAGGAATCCAACCACTTAAATGAGCTCAGACATAACCAGCAGAAGGACTACCCATTCACAGAATTATGAGAAATAATAAATTGCTGTTGTTTTAAGCCACTAGGTTTTGGTTTGGTTTTACATGGTAATATAGTTAATTGAAAGTCAGTTTAGGATGTGTTTCTCCTGACGGAAAATTATGTTCTCATTATTAGTAATCCTGGGAAGAAGTCAATCCCAGCAAAGACTTTAGTAAGACTCCTTAAACTGGGTAAGAGTAAGAAAAAATTATTTTCCTTTGTTAGAGTCTTTGGGTCAATTATGTTTGAACTAAAAGAAATACCCAGATAGCCTCTGGAGGTACTGGGAGAAGAGTGGGGTGGTCAGTTAGTCTCTGTCATGAAGCACTGAACCAGGATTTAGGCACAGAAGCAACTCAGTGGAGTGATGCTCAGGATGGATCTAGGACTTTACAATATTTTTAAGTTGGCCTCTTTCTGTGCCTCCATTCCACTGATTTGCTTCCATCCTATAATGGACATATTGCTTTATTTTCCTTTTCATGCTTATGTAACCCTTTTTAAAAAAAAATTTTTTTTTTTCCCTAGTCAGTAAGAGACAGCCTCTTTGGTTCTCATTGCCTTTGTACTGATTCCCTATTGCCGTCATGTCAATTCCAATTCATGGCGACTCTGGCTAATCTGGAATGAAATTAAAATTAAAAAAAAAATTTTTTTTTTTTAACCCACTTGTTGAGTATTAATGCTCGAAGGGTTCAGACTCCCTTGAGTTCAGAGTGAGGCAAAAAATTGACCTTTTGTAATTAATGTAATTACAGTATAGTGAGATTAAGTCTGTAATTTTGCTATTTGATTTCTATCTGTCCAATATGCATTTTGTTACTTTTTTCTCTTCCCTTGCTTTTGTTTATATTAATGAATCTCTACCCTTGGCTTTATTTTTTTTTTTTTTTACCCTTGGCTTATTAGCTATACCTTTTAGCTTTATATTATTTTAGTGATTGATTTGGGTTCATGTGATACAGCTTGAATTTATCAGCCTTCAAATAAAGATATATCATTTCCCTTGAGAACATTACATTACAACAGTATATTTCCATTTGCCATAATCCTCTGTGCTTCTGTTGTCGTACATTTTACTTCTATATATGCTATAAAGCCAAAGTCATTGTTATTAGTTTTGCTTTAAACTTTCAATTATCTTTAAAAGAGGTTAAAAATGAAGGAAAGATGTATTTTATATTTGCCCACTGAGCTCTAGTGAATCCCACTTCTGACACCAACTATTCCGTGTAGAAATCTCAGAATCCCACTATTTTGTCCTCAACTATGAGGAGATAACAAATTCTCACTTTTCATTTCTTTCTGTTCAGTTCTGACACCAGCCTCCCATGTGGCACATCTATCTCAAAAGTTAAAAGAACACCATCCTTTAGCCCAAGACATCAAAAGCCAACTGCTCATGCAGAACTTCTTTCTCTGACCCTAGCCACCCAGAGCTAGTTTAGGTCTCATATGGTCAAAGGACACCATCCTTCACATTGGCAAATATGCAGTTTGCCAGCCACAAGTTCAAGAGTCCATACAAAGCCTTCATTTCTGATGTGCTGGCTATAGATACAGGAGTTTTCCACTACACTTTCAGGATTCCAGTCACAAGTCCTCCTTGGGCTTTCTCACTTCTGACAGTCTGGCTCCCACTATTCCTTTGAGTTTGATAATTCACTGGAACAACTCACAGAACTCACAGAAAGTGCTATACTTATGATTACAGCTTTATTATAGCAAAGTGTGCAAACAAAGAGACACATAGGGAGAGGTCTGGGAGGGTTTCCAATGTGAGGTTATCATGTCCCAAAGAAAGTGCTATCCTCCCATGTGCATGGATGTCTTTCATCAACTTGAAAGCCCATGGAGCTTCCATGTCCAGAGTTTTTATTGGTTCATTATGTATGCATGATTGGGGGTTCATTGCATAGGCATGATTGATTGAATCATGCTTCCCTCCCTCTCTGAGGTCAGCTGATAACAGACTACCAGGTGAACTTTGTGGACTGTCGAGCCCCCCAATCATTTGAAAAATCCTCAGATGTTGTTTAGATAACAAAGAAAAATCCAAACTCAGGAAATTCTAAAGTTTTAGAATTATCTCTCAGGAAACAAGGGCAAAGACCAAAGTTAAGTTCTTTATCCAAAAGGCACATATTTACCATTTCTAACACTCTTCACTCCTCTGTTTAGAACCAAATTTCTATCTGGCATCATTTTCCTTTTGCTTGAAAATTTCCTTGAACATTTTTTTGCTGGCGGTGAATATTTTTAGCTCTTGCTTGTCTGAAGAAATCTCCATTTTGTCTTCATTTATTAAGTTTTTTTCTGGGTAAATACTTAGCAGCTGTCAGCTTATTTTTTTTTTTTTTTTCCAGAAATTTAAAAATGTCTCCACTGTTTTTGGGCTTGCATAGATTCAGACGAAAAAGTCTGCTGTCATTCATATCTTTATTGCTCTGTATGTGATCCTTTTTTTTTTTTTTTCCTGGTTGCTTTTAAGTTTTTCTCTTTATCGCAGGTTTTCAGCAATTTGATTATGATGTGCCTTGGTGTGATTTTCTTTAATCTTATTTACTTTGAATTCCTTGAAATTTAAATTTGTGAGTTATAGTTTCCATGAAATTTGTAAAATATTCAGCCATTATTCCTTCAAATATTTTTTGTTCCCCTCCAATTTTTCTTCTCCTTCTGAGACTTCAGT
Source organism: Loxodonta africana (assembly GCF_030014295.1). Classification (NCBI taxonomy): domain Eukaryota; kingdom Metazoa; phylum Chordata; class Mammalia; order Proboscidea; family Elephantidae; genus Loxodonta; species Loxodonta africana. The sequence goes on along the minus strand of NC_087343.1, from coordinate 104,794,275 downwards.
TACAAATATTGTCCCAAACTCACTGGTGCTCTGTTCACTCGTTTTCCAACCTTTTTTTTCTGCATGCTTCATTATGGATAGTTTCTGTTGCTTCATCTTCGAGGTTGCTGATCTTTTATTCTGTAGGTTACAATCTGTTGTTTATCTTATTCAGTAATTTTTTTTTCAGATTTTGCATTTTTTATTTTTAAAAGTTCAATTTAGGTTCTTTTTATTTCTCCTAATTCTCACTTCATTGTGTTTATGTTTTCCTCCACCTTCTGTAACATACTGAGATTGTCTATAATAGCTGTTTTAATGTCTTTATACACTTCCATCATCTCAGTCATTTTTGGGTCTGTTTGTTTTAAATTTGTTTTTTTCTAGTCATATGTCATATTTTCCTGCTTCTTTGCATTCCTGATAATTTTTTTTATTGAATGACAGAATTTGGTATTGTTGGTTGCAAGATTCTGCTGCACTCTTTTGAATCTGGAACACAGTTAATTTATGTGGAATCAGTTGAAGTCTTTAAAATCTTGCTTTTGAAATTTGTAAAGTGGTTTATATTGTGGGTCAAGAGTATTCTTTAGTCCATGGATAATTTAGTCCCACTACTAAGTCCCCTGGATGGAGCAGTGGTTAAGTGTTCAACTGTTAACCTAAAGGTTGGTGGTTTAACCACACCAGCCACTCTATGGGAGAAAAACTTGTCAGCCTGCTTCCAACAGCTTTGGAAACCCTATGAGGCAGTTCTACTCTGTCCTATAGGGTCACTGTGAGTCAGTATCAACTTGAAGGCAATGGGTTTGAGTTCTAAGTCCCCTCTCTGTGAATTCTATAATGTTCTTATGTTATGCAGATTTTCCCACTTTGGTTAGTGGAAACATGAATTATTCTAGCCTGTACAAGCTCTGTAAATTGTTTGACCTACTTTTTGCTGGTGATTCTTTCCTTACTTCAAAGTAGTTTCTTTCATGCATACCCAAATCAGTATTTAACGAAAAACCTCAGTGCATCTCTCTGTCTCTCTTTGTATTTTCCTTCCTCTGCGATATTCTGCCAAGGAAATTATAGCCACCATGACCTCCCTAAAATCTGATCTCTGTCTCTTTGGCTTAGCAAGACTATTGGGCTCTGTTAAGTTTCACTGTACCTGTACTACAGCCTGGAAACTGTATTCAAGTAGTAAGCAGGGGAAATAGTAGGTCTCACCTTGTTTGCTTTCTTTCTTTCAGGGATCAGCACTGCGCTGCGTTTGTCCAGTGTCTCAATAGGTTTATTTACGTACTTTGTCCAGTATTCTAGTTGTTTAAGGCACGATAGTTATCCAGAATCTATTACAATAGTTTGACCAAACATGTAAATGAGGCAACTATTTTGTTTGTTTGTTTGTTTTTTGTCTTTCATTTGTTGGGATTTTTTTGTTGCAGTGGTGGTGGTATGTGTTTTATAGTTGTTGTGTGTGGTGTGGTTGTTTTTGAGAGGAAAATTTCTAAATTCCAGAATCTGACCTAAGGGAGACAGGCTTGGAAGACTTTGATCTATGTTGTTAGATATTGAGGGAAAAGACGTATCCCATGCTTGTGATAAAATAAGCAAGAGATACCAGAGTCCTTACCCCAAAGGCCAAAGTGATATTTTTGCAGACACCCACAGAGAGGATGGCTCTACTTGTAGATTGGTGCACTTAAAATTGTCAGTTCCAGCTAAGGTGGAATCATGATAACACACATGAAAATCAAAGAGAAAAAGCCAAATGAGCATCTTGGAAACACATGAGAGAAAACCCTTGAAGGAATTATCAGAATTAGCAGGGCAACCCTCTGAGGGAGTCCAATTTCTGTCGACAAAGCAGCATGTTTTACCGTTATAATGAATTCCTTTTTTATGGGTTTTGTAATAATAAACAGACCCATCTTCAGAAAGATTTAGGTAGAATAACCTGCCTAAACAGTCATCTGGCGTTCTCTTCCTGTGGGGAAGTACAAATTAGCCCAAGCATGCAGCCCAGTAGTCTATGGAATTTAGCAGGTAAGTTTTTAGCCTAAAGCACCTATTGCCTATACCATATCACCTTGCTGACTGAAACAAGAGAGTGAACATGAGTGAATTTCTATCTATCTATCTATCTATCACCTATCTATCACCTATCTATTTATCTATCTATCTATCTATCTATCTATCTATCTATCTATCTATCTACCTATCTATCTATCATCTATCTCTCATCTATCTTTCTCTTCATTCCTTTCCCTCTCCCTCTTTCCCTCCCTTTCCCTTTCTCTGTCTCTTTTTCAATAGGAAGTCCTAATAGAATAATCTGAGCTAGAAAATTAGGTAATAATATAACATTAGTAGATGGTATCAGAGCCGTATTATTGGTGCTTTTCAGTTTTATCAATATTTTCTATAGTTTACAAATTTTCTACATAAACATATACGACTGTAATTATAAAAATATTTAAAAATAAAACACGCAAAAACTATTATATGCTAGAAATGTACCTTAATTACCTAATGTAAAGCAGATAATAGTTGCCTGTTTAATAAATAAGGAAAAAATAATCATTCTTTTGTGGAAGGGCAGCAGTTTTGCTAAAAACAAGTTATACTCTCAATTAGTTTCTAAATTGCTATAATTCTGTTCCGTTTGATCCCCTAAGAACTTATAACTTTACTAAAAGCATCCAAGAGATTTTTAACTTTGGGTTTTAAGAAATACCAGCTAAAAATTTTCCATAACATATAAAATTATTTGTTGTCATGAAGTAATTTAACCTTTATATGAATTAATTCAGTATCTCAGAATATAACTACAGCCAGTGCTAAGTCCAATTTCTAAAAATAACTCTAGAAACATCTTGCCAAGAGTAGGCTGCTTTGTGATACCTTATTATTTTGAGGATAGCCTCTACAATAAACCCCTCAGATGTCATCATTTGTAATTGGTTTGGAATATCACCTAGGTTTCCTGCTGTGACCAATTTGATATGACTCATTTCATTGGAAATCCTATCATGATTTTGTTTACTGTATCAACATCTTTGGTCCTCATTGAAAATGCTGTCTTCAACTCCTCTGTAGAAGAGATTTAAATCCATGAAAAATTTACTGATAAACCTAAATATGAATATAGAAGAAGCACTCATTTCTTCTTTCTTTTGGTTGGAAGTAAACACCAATGCACATCTCCTAGAGACATTTATTCCCACTCTAAGTTAAATATACATTAAAGAGTATGCCCATAATCAGAGAGTTATCACAAACTAGTTTTTAAAAATCTTTAGCTTATTATAGTTAAATAAATTAAATGCATTGATCTAACAATTGAACTATTGCATACTGGAAACACTTCTAAATGCATTTCCAGATATGAAAGCTAAGTTAATAAGTTCCTAGTGGTGTTTTCATCATCTTTATGCTGCCCTTCCAATACCACCACCCACACACAGGCTCAATGTCAGGCAGGGTGTTTTGCACATAGTAGGTCTTCAGTAAACATACGTTAAATTGAATTATATCTCAGTATTAGATTTGGAAATGTATTTGATATAAAATATTTTTTTAATCCTTTCACAAATATTGATACTTGCCCTAGTTAATCAGAACCACTTTCTTCACCCTTTTTTCTTTCCACACTGTAGAGTCATTCACTGCATTTTCATTTGTGTGCATTCCCACTAGAAGGGGAATTCCTTAGGGGTGAAGAGCATACGTGCCATCTCAACCACTGTACACTGCTTCCATGTGCCTTCCACTTAGTGCTGAGCTCATTCTTCATTCATTCATTTATCCTTCCATCCAGACATTCAATAAATCCATGAAGTCCACAAATGTTTGAAGACAGTTTTCATATCCTTTTTAAATATTCTCTTCACCCAACTAAATATTCTTGTTATCTTCATTATCATTTTTTCTGTGACATGTTCTAACCATTACAAAGTAGAGGGATACAGTGACGCCAGAGCCAGGGAGTATGTGGGTAGGAAGAATTATTCACTCTCTGGTTCAAAGCTCAAGTTTCTATCTACACATGCACTCAGAATAAATAAATAAACCTGTTCAGGAAACAGAGTCATAAACAAAATTTACATCCATTATCTAATAATCTAGTAAGACAGGATTATGGAAAAAATCACTACATTACTAAAAATACTTTATAGTAGGTATATATATATATATGGAGGCCTGGTGGTACAGTGGCTAAGAGTTTGGCTGCTAACCAAAAGGTTAGCAGTTCAAATCCTCCAGTCACTCCTTGGAAACCCTATGGGGCAGTTCTACCCTGTCCTATCGGGTTGCTACAAGTTGGAATCGACTTGATGGCAATGGGTTTATATATATTTATATGTATACTGCCACATGAGCCCAGTTTTTGCCTACGGGCAATATTTCACTTTTCTTAACTTTAAAAATTTATCAATGTTAAAACTTCAGAAACCATTGACTGTTTTCTAGAGATGAAAATAACATCAGCAAATGCAGTATTATATCTAAGATCCTACTTAGTATTTCAGTGTTACAACCTGATCATCCTCAAAATGCACAACAGAACACCAGCTTGATAATCAGCATTGATCTTTTAAGTTCTCTGTACTTAATGACTTTGGTGAACCTGGTGCTTTTTCACTAATGGTTCACTAATTCTAAAAATAATAATGAAAATGCTGAGGGCAAACATAGCTGTACTCTTAAGAACATTACATGGTCAAACTTGTGGGAGGAATCAGGAGAAAGGAGACCACCACCCACGCTTAAGGAACAGTGGGAGTCCTCAAAGCTACTGCTCGGCCTTGTGAGGACACGAGTCCCACTCCACACCACGTGGATATTGACATCTTTGGATATCCACAGCCACCTTCATGGTTCTGCAGCTTTCCTCTTATTAGCCAGACAATTAGTATTCAGACCATCAGCCCTGGATTTGCAGAAATAATCCTCCAAACATTTAGGCAGACTGCCAGCTGAATCTCTAAAATGAATGGTTTGGCTTAGAGTCAGTGAAAGGTGATTTTATGTTATACAACCAGCTAGTGTCAAGTCATTTCAGTGACACTTCCACGAAACTTATGCACCTTGTGATTCATTTTTTAAAAGCTCTGTGGCTGACATGCCCTCACTTGAACAAAGTTCCTTTCCATAGGGTCTTTCCGCTAATGCCTGAAGTTGCATCTTTTTTCTTTGGTCTACTTTACCTAGGAGATCAATTGCAAGCAAAAAGGAATTCACTTTAGCAAACCTTGTGACTTCTCTGAATCCACAGGGCCTTCCAGAAATTGAGGCCTCGTGTTAGCTTATTATTATCCTAGCCATGTGGATCCTCCACTGAGCAATTAGGAAGTAAAGAGTTTTATTATCCCAGGGAAAAGAGGAATGCGGTAAAATGCTCCATGAAAAGAAAGGACATGAAAGGCGGAACTTCGTGGCATTTTAGGCTGCCCAAAGAGAAAATTCTATATTCACCTAAGATACATAAAAAAAAAATAGCCATGGAACTGAACCAGAAATAAGCCTGGAAACTTTTTTCCTCTCTGCTCTACTTCTGCAGTCAGCTGCATTTTTCACGCTTTCTGCTTAGGAACTCTTGTTCAAGGCTTAATCTGATAGAAATCACTAAAGATAATTTCTTTTTTCTTCTGTTGTACCATTGAAGCACAAGGCTGAATTCTATACAGAGCATTTTAAATTCAGAGGAACCACTGAGATGAGCAAGAGAAAATACAACTTTTAAAAAGACATAGATCAATTGAGCAGAAATACAGCTATCAGCTTGAAGAAATTTGGGGGTCTAAATTTAAGGTGGTATCTTTCTTGATTTTATGTTTAATTATAAATATACAGTTCTAATAAAGATACTCATAATCAGTTATTATTTTGTTATTATTTTATATTTATTATGTCTAGCCTTACCTCCTAAATGTTGGACAACTTAGCATTTAGGTAGTCTTCATATTAAAAATTGCTTAATGTGCACTAGGCTTACCGTCCCACATAAATTTTAAAAAGCTTGAGGGAAGGGATGATATGAAGCCAGATCCTCATTTTTCTGCATATATGTGCATGTGCGCATACACATTAAAAAAAAAAAAAAAAAAACCATTGCCATCCAGTCGATCCTGGCTCATAGTGAGCCTGTAAGACAGGGTAGAACAGCCCCATAGAGTTTCCAAGGAGCACCTCGCAGATTTGAACTGCCAACATTTTGGTTAGCAGCCATAGCACTTAACCACTACGCCACCAGGGTTTCGTACACACATGAAATGCCACATACATATTTCACACGTTAATAACGTTAAAGTCACGTCCTGGTGATTTCTCTAACTCTGCTTAACATCTACTGCACAAACTACACAATAGTGTGCATAAAGAAAAGGACTCTGCCTCTTGTTTCCTTACCACATTGTCCCAACATCTGGTACATTGTGTGGAACACAGAAAGTGCTCAATTAATATTAGTTGAAGGAATGAATGATTGAATGAATAAAAGGATATGTCTGTGTATGTGGGCTTATGTAATCTGTGTTTAAAGATAATAATTTCAAAGACTTAACTTTAAGGAAAAATTAAAAAAAAAAAACTGAATACAAACTAAAGTATTAGTATACAATAGATGTGGTATTACAGCCATGGATTCAGAAGTGGCAAAGATCTGACTTTACTCACCCCTACAGTTACCATACCTCCACATTTTCCTGCTTTTTGTCTGATCAGAATTTTTTTTTTTTTTTGGAATATTTTATTGTTTCAGGGAAAGTTAACACAGCAAATTAGTTTCCGATTCAACAATTCATACACATATTGTTCCATGACATTGATGACATCAGTGGCTATTCCCACAATGTGTCAGCACTCTCTCCATTTCCACCTTGCCTTCCTGTTTCTATCCCTTCCAATTTCCCTGCCCCTCCCTGCCTTCTCATCTTTGCTATTGGGCAAATCTTGCAAGTTCAGTCTCTTATAGTTGATGGTTTTAAAGAGCACATTCCTCATGGGCATTATTGTTTATTGGCCAATCTATTATTTGGCTAAAAGATTACCTCCAGGTGTGGCTTCAGTTCCAGGTTAAAAAGGCGATTTAGGGCAATAGTCTCAGGGGTTTCTCTAGTCTCTATCAGTCCAGTAAGTCTGGTCTTTCTTATGAATTTGAATTTTGTTATACATTTTTCTCCCATTCTAACCAGGACCTTCTATTGTGTCCCTGGTCAAAACGGTCGGTAGTGGTAACCAGGAAGGTACCACCTAGTTCTTCTGGTCTCAGGCTAGAGGAGGCTGTGGTTTGTGTGGGCCATTAGTCCTGTGGACTGTTTCCCGAGTCTTTGGTTTCCTTCACTATCCTTTGCTCCAGGAGGGATGTCATGGATTGAATTTATCCCCCCAAAACTGTGTGTATCAATTTGGCTGGGCCATGATTCCTGGTATTGTGTGAGTTTCCTATATGTTGTAAATCCTACCTCTATGATGTTAATGAGGGAAGATGGGACGCAGTTGTGTGAGGCAAGACTCAATCCTCAAGATTGGATTGTGTCTTGAGGCAACCTCTTAAGATATAAAAGAGAGAAGTGAGCAGAAAGACGGGGAACCTTACCAACTCGAGGGAAAATTTTTCTCTCTCTGTCAGCTCTAAAGGAAGGACCTTGTTTTTTTTCAAAATCTGTGGGCCCAGCATTCCTTGGAGATCTACATATGTCTTAGCATCAATCCTCTAGGTCTAGGAGGTTCTCAGCACAGGGACCGTGGTCCAAAGGACATCCTTTGCTCCCAGATGTTTCTAGGTGGTAGTTAAGTCCCTTCTCTGTTGGCTTCTCTCTTCTATTATCTCTTGTAAGACAAAAGGTGATGCGGGCCACACCCCAGTGAAACTCCCCTTACATCAGATCAGGGCTTTCACTTCAGTAAGGGTATTGCATTCCACCCTAATCTTGCTTCATTAACATAAAAACATAACCTAATCCTAATGGTCAGGTCTCTGGGCCCTGGCTCCCTCCCTGCTCTGTGGATTCCAGGATCCTTGGAACTCTTGCCCTTGTTGTACTTTCCCTCCTTAGATCTGACTCATGTCCTGCTTACCTGGCTTTACTCCAGGTATGTCTACACAGTTTCTCTATCTCCTGTTAGGAATTCCATAAGTTGCCTTCCTGTGCTCCTCACCCAGGATCACTGATGGCTTTATCTCAAAATGGCCATGCTGTGCTGGGTCAGCTGGCAAGGCACTTCTACTCTGTATCACTCCTTGTTTGCTGTTTTCATTTGCTTCCAATCAGTGTTCGATCTAATTCTTTATCTTTCCATTTGATGCTCAGGGTTCCAGGAATATCATCTGTATCTGTTTCACTTGGTTTCTCAGGTCTTTGTTGTAGGGGGACAGCATGGTTTGTCTGCCTATGTTGCCATCTTGGGCTATCTCTGAGTATAATTTTTTAAAACACAATCTTTCATTCTCAAAATCATTCCAATTTCACCAGCAAATTGTATGGTCAGCTTACTTACCATGAAGAGAATTCATGAATTCTGGCCCTCAGTCACCCTGTAATACATGTGTGACACCATGAGAGAGGTCTATTCCCAAGATTCCAACTTTGGAAACATTTGTTTTCTTGCCACATATAGAGACTGTAGGTGTAATCTATTTTTAAAAAATACTAGAACTTCGGAACATCTTGTTGGGCTTAGAGAGGAATTATCAGGTAGGATAAATATAAGAAGTGATGCATTCCATCTTTAAATGTTAAAATTGCAGCACAGGTCATCACATTATGCATAATTCCCAATTGCAACTTGACAGGCTCAGCTTCATCTTTTTATCCCACTATTATATTCAGTTTTTTTGTTTTTTTGCTCTTTGACAGTTGGAGTGTTCCTACCAGAGCTGGCCTCAATTCAGTGTTCAGTTAAGTTGTTCAGGGCAGAGATGTAAATGACCTACTGGTTCATTAAGTCCAAACCTTACAAGATTGTTCTAGGAATAATAAACATTTTCCTAAGAACTTTAATAATATGTTTCCTTTTGCAAAATCTGGATCCAGTCCAGAGTATTTAAGTGTTTAAATAATAGATAGTAAGATAATGATAAATTTGGTTTGATATATACTAAATAATTTTTATAAAATAAATGAATAAACTAATGAATGCACAGAGTCAATTCCTTTTTATAATAAAATCCCATAATTGTTATTTCAAATCAGTAAGGTACATCTTCCTTTATACCAGTAAAATAACATGGAAAATGTTAGGAATTGAAGCTATTATCCACTTCAACTCACCTACTTTGAAACTTGTATACACTACAGAAAAATAAATGCATTAACACATAAATTTGATAATTTAATGAAGAATAACAGGTGCAGACATATTCTTGGCTCTTTTTTTGACTCCTAATGGAAAGCACTCATTATAAATCCTGTCTTTAGAATTCTTTTCAGCTTGTTGCTAATAAAAACACATCCCAACAGAATAAAATATTCATAGATAATTGGGATGTATTATTAAAAAGCCTTAAAACACCTGCTTTCTTTATTTGAAGGTGTTCCACTAAAATATAGGTGTAAATATTCATACTCTTGAATGAGAATGACTTTATTGGATGTGGCTGCCCTCAGAGAGGGACCCAGTGAAACAGGGGAGTTTTGTGAAGTCCCCAATGTATCCTTGCAAGATTCTTACATTCATAGAATTTAATGATGGTCTGCTCTGGGCCCTTATTCCTCAAATATGTCCAATTTACAATTTAATGGAGTCATTGATAAAGGACAGAGGAAGGGGCCCCCAGAGGAGCTGAGTTTGGTTGGCACCAGCTAGGCCAGACCAAAGGGCCCCAGACCCAAACACAACATGCCCCTGGATGGGCATAAGCTCTTATGGTAAGCCCAAGCTCAGAGTACAAGAAGCAGGTCAGCTGGGGAGCCCAATCAGTCAGTGGGCTGTGGTGAGAAACCAAGAGCAGACAGTATGCATTCTTTCCATCATTTATTCATTATTAACAAACATCTACTGAGTATACATAATGTGTGAGGCACTGCATTAGGTTCTGTGGGTATGACAATGAATGAGGCAAACACTCCTTGCCCTCGTGGAGCATGAAGAGACAGACATTAATTAGATGATCCCACTAATTAATTAATAAATATGAAACGAGGTAAGAGCTCTGAAGAAAGAAACATAGTTTAATGAGAATTTATGACAATAATTCTTGTTCTAGACAAAGAGTTAGGAAGGCTCTGGAATAAGTGAAGTTTTATCATATCTGGATGATCATGAGAAAGTAAATAAGCACACGGTCGAGAGAGGGGATGCCAGCAGGATTCACAGTGCAAACCGAGGAAACAGTACGTGCAAAGACCCTGTAGCAGGAGGGAGAATGATGCAATCGTAAAATGAAGATGTAACTAGAGTATAAAAAGTGAGGGGAAACTTGATTGGGTTGGAGAAAGAAGCAGAGGTTAGCAGATGTGAAAAATATGGCCTTTCCCACAAGATGGGAAAGGAGTCAACATCCAGGAGCTGCTACTGCTGTTGGAACATGGGAAGATGTTTTCCTGAAAGTCACAATCAAATCTCAGTTCCTGTAGATTAGCTGGAAATCTAATCACATCTTAGATAATTACTTCTGTGAAGAAATGAGAACACATTACAACCAACTTCTGGTGCTACTTGTACATTTTTGAAGCAACATTGCTTATTACAGTCATGTAATTGAGAGCCAAGTTAGCACAGCCTGAATACCAGAACAAATGAGTCCAAATTGTGGCTCTGATACTTACCAGCTGTATGATCTTAGGTGATTTACCTAACTTTTCTGTGCTTCTGTTTTCTTTAATTTCGAATGTGGAGAAAGTCATTATCTATCTACAGATTTAATACATCTTCTATGTAGCAAGTATTTTTTTTTCTATGTAGCAAATGCTTGTAAGAATATTAGATATATAGTGTCTTGTTTATCTAGTGCCACTATAAGAGAAATACCACAAGTGGATGGCTTTAACAAAGAGAAATTTATTCTTTCACAGTCTAGGAGGCTACATGTCCAAATTCAGCATGCCAGCTCCAGAGGAAGGGTTTCCTCTCTGTCAGCTCTGGGGGAAGATCCATGTCAACAATCTTCCCCAGTCCAGAAGGTTTCCATCACAGGGACCCCAGGTCCAAATGACATGCTATTGCCCTGGCTCTTGTTTCTTTGTGGTATGAAGTCCCTATGTCTCTTTGCTCACTTCTCTTTCATATCTCAAAAGAGATTGGCTTAAAACACAGCTTAATCTTGTAGATTGAGTCCTGCCTCATTAACACAACTGCCACTAATTCTACCTCATTAACATCATCATAGCAGTAGTCAAAAAATCAAAAGATGCATTGCATGGGGCAAATCTACTACAACGGACTTCTTTAAGAGGTTGAAAACCAAAGATGTCACCTTGAAGGCTAAGGTGCCCTGACCCAAGCCATGGTATTTTCAATCGCATCATATGCATGTGAAAGCTAGACAATGAATAAGGAAACCAAAGAAAAATTGATGCCCTTGTATTGTGGTGTTGGCGAAGAATATTAAATATACCATGGACTGCCAAAAGAATAAACAAATCTATCTTGGAGGAAGAACAACCAGAATGCTCCTTAGAAGCAAGAATGGTGAGACTACATCTTACATACTTTGGACATGTTGTCAGGAGGGATCTGTCCCTGGAGAAGGACATTATGCTTGGTAAAGTACAGGGTCAGCAGAAAAGAGCAAGACCTTCAACAAGGTGGATTGACACAGTGGCTGCAACAATGGGCTCAAGCATAACAACGATTGTAAGGGTGGTGCAGGACCGGGCAGTGTTTTGTTCTGTTGTACATAGGGTTGCTATAAGTTGGAACCGACTTGAGGCACCTAACAACAACAATATCATAGAGATAGGATTTACAACACATAAGGAACCCTGGTGGGTTAGTGGTTGAGAGCTATGGCTGCTAACCAACAGGTCAGCAGTTCAAATCTACCATCTACTCTTTGGAAACCCTATGGGGCAGTTGTATTCTGTCCAACAGGGTCACAATGAGTCAGAATCGACTTCACAGCAATGGGTTTAGGAAAATCACATCAGATGACAAAATAGTGGGTAATCAAACAATATTGGGAATCATGGCCTAGCCAAATTGACAGATATTTTGTTGGGACACAACAGTAAGCATGTAATAAATATTAGTCATTGTTGTGCCAGCACCGTGAGTGTTAACTACAAACAGCTTACATCTGCCCTTTTCTTGGGAAAATTGTCTCAAATATGGGAGCCACTTCACTGAGCCAATTTTTACGGATGTAAGGTACAAAGCCCTGCCCCTCAACTCAGTGGTGCCAATCAAACTCCAGAGCTCCCTGTGGGCTAGGCTGAGACCACATCTTTACCCGGCTTCTTCTCCTGTACCACCCTGCCTCCCTCATCTGCTTCACAGGCTTCTGAGAGCACTCTTAATAAACCACTTGTACAAGAAACCCCTCTCAGGCTTTGCTTCTTGGAAACCTGATCCAAGACAGTTATTATAATAATTACTAATTGATCTGCTCTTTCTTCAAGCCTTCGTATTCTTTTTTGCCAGACTAAGCACTCAGGGCAGTTGACTTATGAAAAAATAAGTCTTTGCCATCTGATAGTTCCATACTTAGTGCTCAATTAACTCCTTTTACAGGTTTCTACTGGCTGTGTCAAGGTCATTTGTGGTTCAGTGGTAGACTTCTCCCCTTCCATGTGGGGGATCCAGGTTCTATTCCCAGCCAATGCATCTCAAGCACAGCCACCATGCATTTGTCCGCAGAGGTTTGTATGTTGTTATGATGCTTAGGAAGTTTCAGTGAATCTTCTAGGCTACAATGGACTCGGAGGAAAGGTTGGCAATCTACTTCCAAAAATCAGCCAGTGAAAGCCCTGTGGATCACAACCGGTCTGATCTGCAACTAATCATGGCAGTGATGAAGGACTGGGCAGTGTGTCATTCCACCGTGCATGAAATCTTCATTAATCAGGGGACAACGTGATGGCAGCTAATAATAATGACAACATTGACTATTTATTGATTTACTGACCTGACAGTAAACCCTACCAGACTATGAATGCCACAAAAGCAAATGCTATGTGTTATTCAGCTTTTACGCCACAAAACAGAGCACAGGGTCTCACAAACAATAAGGACTCAGCAACACATTAGAGACCCAACCCACTTGATTACAAAGTGGATGAGCAGATTATGGCATTACTACCAGAACAAATCTCCCATAGAAAGAGATGATCTGAGTGTATTTCACCATGGAGATTAACCCAGCCTGAACCAAATGAATCTTTTCGTATTTCAGGCTGCTTGTGCCTCTGTTCACTTACACATAAAGTTTACTAATGGTGCCTTCCTGTTGATTCTACCTCATTCCTATACATCTTTACAACTGACTCTGAAATCTTTGACTCTGTAGCATAGTAAGAAAAGAATGAGCCAAAAACTTGACAATTAAAAAACATTTTGCCATGAAGGAAATGACTCTCAGTAAAATTGTCCACGGAAGGTCATTGTATCCTTGAAATTTAGCTTAAAACACTACTGCCTACAATGCACTCACATGTGACACACTAACACGTTTAACATGGCTGTGCAATGGAGATAAACATATTCATAGGATAATTTGGGAACACACAACTGACACTACATTATTTCACGATGTGGACCCGATAAAACATTAACAGGAAATTTGAAATGGGGAGGTATTTGCAAATGAAGCAAGTACTTGACAGGGTCCTATATCTATTGAGATGACTGGAGGAGAAACCTGAGCTCAGAAAAATTTACAAACCAGTCAGTCAGCTCCTAGATGATTGGGAATTACTGCATATGCATGACTTTATTTGCATACAGCTTTCTCCCAGCTGCACATGTAGTGTGTTCATCTATAATACTCATCTACTGTATCCACATGTGTGTGCAATCAGAATATGTGATGTAATAAAATAGAGACTTCTGATTCCTCACTGTCATGATGAACAGTTTATATTCGTGCTTCTTCTTCATTCCAAGTGCTAGTCACCAGCAGTCACTAGGCAGGACTTTTAACATACTAAGTCTTGTTTTTCTCTGTAAGATAGGAATAAAACTCATTTAGACATTTGATAAAACTCAAATGTCTAGAGGATCAGCAATAAGTGAAAAGAAAAATATGTCAAAGGGAGCATTTTTTTCTTTTAACTTCAAGACTCAGATAAAAATGAGCAACATCTGCAGTACCAAAGAGACCAGGCTAGTAAGAATTATGTTGAAAAGTTGATTTGACTGAATAAATTAGAATGTCTGATCCACAAAATATAGATAAAAAATATAGAAAGAAATGACAAACACTTCCACATTTTCCTTTCTCTGAGAAATAGAAAAGACTTGGGCACCTGCCATGGCTTTCTTTGCAACAAATAGAGGAACAGTATCTCATTCACAGCCAAAGACATTTGCTATTTACACAAACACATATATTCACAGTAACCTAGACTATGTAGGATTTTTTCCTCTGAGAGAAGAGTTTATATGACAAATTTCAATGGATAATTTTAAGCACAAATTTTAGTGGGTAATTTTAAGCACAATGCAGTCCTCCATTCTTCCACCTGCTAAAATGTCAAAACAGGACAGTAAAACATACATTTTCTCCCTAATTAAGGGCCACATGCTGCCTCTGCTGTGATCACAGGTCTCATTAATTTGGGTTGAGGTTTGATATCACACCAAGTAGAGACTTTAGACCCATGTGATCCATGGCTTTACATCTTTTAGGAATCACTGCAAATAAGTTCTTTGACTGCAATCTGATCTGTAGAAATTTATGTTAGCATTTGGAATGTGATTTTTTTTTTTCCTGAGAGATAGGAGGGGTGGGACACAGTAAGATATGTGTTAGGCAGTGGTGAGCTGAAGTAAGACAGTAAGATGTGTCTTATTTTGGTATGCGCTTTAATACTTTAGCATGAACAATCCACCACGAGAAGCTCAGGGTGACGTTAAAGCATTTACCAATAACCACACTGGATCCGTAACATCCTTTCTCTAGCGACAGTATTCCTATTACCTAAAGATGATAAGCAAAGTTTTGAAAACAAGTATTGGTCATCTATTCTACGCCAAGCAATGACTGTTTTACTTTTTTCATTTTATATCATACTTACACTAACAAAAGTAAGTGGAGAAATAGAAGCTATTATTCACAACAGTAGTCAATATATTTTGCTCTTAAATTGAGAGCTAAGCAAAAGAACTTACATGTTTTAAACAATTGGCTGAAAATTTCAGTCCACTGTCTTAAGTAAATATAGGCCTCTATGATTCAGAATCTACTCAACAGCAACGTTTTTTGTTGCTGCTGTTGTTTATTTTTTCACAGAGCACATATTTTAATTCTATAGATTCTCAAAAGCACATTTTGAAAATATTTTAAACTTTTAGAGCATAAATAGAATTATAAATTTATCTGTCTTTCATATGAGAATGTAAGATGCTAGAAGGTAAGAACTGTATCTTATTCACCTACATATTTTTAAAAGTACTCATCATTTACCTAGGGTCTTAAAAGTTTGGAATGGCCATCTAAGGTACAGTTGGGCTATTTTACCAAGGGAGGAAGAAGGAGATCTGGAAATTGGAGAAGGAAATGTACCGCAGGTCTAATTGCCTCCATGAACTACTACTTCCACTGCCATGAGACCAGAATAGGATTGTGCCTGGCTTCCAATAGATGGATCCTGATCAAAAAGAGGAAGTGTAGAACAGAATTTCAAATTCTTATAGAAACCATTGAGACTGGGGAAAACTCTGAATCTGTTGCCCTGAAATAATCTTTAAACCTTCAACTAAAATGATCCCATGAAGTTGTCTTTAAGCAACAGTTTAGCTCAACTATCTCAACAAGTAAAGAATGTTCGCCTTGAGCATTGAGTTCTTTTAAAGAATTATCTATGTGAGATCAACAGTAACTCTAAAACACAGGAGAAGGTAAGTGTACAGAAAATCTAATTTAATGCTGGTGAAACAACATTGGTAGAGATAGAATGGTGACACAATGCAGAGTGTAAACCAGTATTGTTGAACTGTACATGTAGAAAATATTGAATGGATATGTTTTGTTATGTGCATTTTCACCAGAAATTAGGAAAAAGAAGTACTTATCACTATGGTGGAGCCCTGGTAGTGTAGTGGTTAAGAGTCTGGCTGCTAACCAAAAGGTCGGCAGTTCAAATCCACCTGCCACTCCTTGGAAACCGTATGGGGCAGTTCTACTCTGTCCTATAGGTACTTGTAGGATAATGCTATTCAGCTATATGCATCCCCTCCTAATGGAATCAGCTGTGCTCTTCCCCAAAGCATGCTGGGGATGAATTCAGGATGGACTCAGGCTAAGGTACAATGCCGGGAGTGGCATGACTAGACCATGGGCCAAGGACGAAGAATGCCTTAGCAACAAGAAGAAAAACATCTGGGCCTGGACGTGAAGTCCCTGGGAACACTGACTGCCCAAGAACGGGGGAGAAAACAATGAGCCTTGGTCCCAGTTGGAATGGTATATAAGCTTGTGTCCGTTGCTAGATGGTTGCGGAAAATACTCCAGCCAGCTGCCACTTGGGAGCAGCTGCTTGCCTGTGTCAGTAAGTTCCCCTTAATAAACTCATGTATCTGGAAAGGGCTATGTGTCAGTTCTTCAGATTCTCTGCCAGGACGCACACTGAGGGTCTTTTCTTGCTGGGGCTGTCCCCCCAACAGCACCTAGAAAAAACAACAATTACTACGGTTTTCTTTCTTTTGCATTGAGTGAATTAAGCCTGTATGTTATTGATGTTGTTGCTAAATATTTATTAAAGTAAGTAAAGAATGTTTTACCATTTGTGGCAGACAGACCATAGAGTGTTCGCCAATGATTCTCATTACTTGTATTCATGCCTTTGTGTAGTCTTCTCCCTT
The DNA here is from genome assembly GCF_030014295.1 of Loxodonta africana. Taxonomy (NCBI): domain Eukaryota; kingdom Metazoa; phylum Chordata; class Mammalia; order Proboscidea; family Elephantidae; genus Loxodonta; species Loxodonta africana. The sequence goes on along the minus strand of NC_087343.1, from coordinate 104,777,343 downwards.
TGAATGTAGGTGGGACCTATGACTTGCTTCTAATCTGTAGACTATGGCAAAAGTGATGGCATGTCACTCGTACGATTAGGTTACATTATGTAAAACTCTGTCATAGCTGGCTAGAGGGAGGCTATCCTTGATGGCCTGATGATGTAAGTACAATGTTAGAGAAGTCCACGTGGCAAGAAATTGCAGGTGGTCTCAGGACTGGAGAGTAGCCTCCAGCCTCCAGGCAAAAAAATATCAGCTTCTTTCGTATATGGTTATCCAGAGCCGCCAGACACGTCTTTAGGAATTTAAAGGACAACTTATGCCTTAACAAGATGCCTTGCTGTATAGCTAAATAATTCCCAACTCTTTGCAGAGAAATAAAGTCACACAATCATAAGATTTTTAGAATCTAGGGTCCAGAGGTTACAACTCACATGCTCATAAAGGCCAAACAAGGAATACAAATGAACAAACAAAGCCTGTCAGATGTAGGAAAAAGCAGTAGTGTAAACTACAGAAATGGTGACTCCCACTGAGCCTGCGTTAAGGATAATGAGGAGCAGCAGGACTGTGGCTAACTGAAAAGCACGCCCCCTACTTAAAGGTGCAGCCACTTCTGGCCTGCAAACAATAGTTGTTCCCAGGGTTGCTAAATCTTATGATTTTTCCAAAGATGCCAAAAGCATTAATTGGCGGGGGGTGGGCACCAGGAGGGGAAATCACCTGATCTCTAAACATTAGAAAACAAATTAATATAAGTTTTTAAGCCCTGCCTAGATAACAAGAAGCTGGTCAAATAAAACCTGCACTCTGATTTGACCCAAGCCCTCATTTTAGGAATGAGGAAATAAAGATACATCACAGGTAAATTATCTTTAAAGGACCCTGCAATTAGAATAAAAGACTTGGTAAGTATCACCGTAGCTCATGCACCTGGAAACTATAATTAGAAATTAAGGATTTGCATGCAGTCTTTTAAAATATAAATTACTAATTTTTGGCAAATGACTAAAACAAGGTACAGATACTGTTTGTAGTAAGATTCATATGCTTATGAGGTTAAAAGGGCTCTTTTTCTTTATTTAGACATTGAAAAGATGAAAGCAAAATAAAGGCAAAATTCACTCAGCCTAAGCATGACAAACCACTGTTTACCAGTCATGTGTAACGCTAACATTGTTTTAAATATTCATACACTTCAGAGTGAGGCTGTCGGCTTTTGTCTTTGTCTGAATCACATTGCCTTCCACTTAATGTCAGATCATAGATAGCTGGGGCTTCTTGGGATACAGCCAATTAAAGGCTTCCCAGTAAAGGTATTCCTCCCCAGGGTTCACAGGGAGTAATGGGACACAAAGAAACCCAGCATTGAATCTTTGCGTGCAGAGCCACTCAACCTTTCACTGAGAACCAGCTTTGATTTATGTGTTGGTGGCATATGGCTTAGATTTCAGAAAGTCTCATCTTTTCAGTGATAATTGCCTAGGTGTGAAAGTATGGATGACCAATAACATTATTGTGTCCTGGGTGGCCACTGGGTATACAGATTCATATGATTTACAACTTGGGCAAACTGACTAGCAGATATACTCAAAGAGTACCTAATAATGTGGAAGGTGAAAAAAAGGGAAGAAATGTACCAGTAGCCTCTTTTCCTTCTCAGGGAAATTCAATGGTTTTTTAGATGTCTATTAGCTATCTATGTTTATTTGGTATCATATCAAGAAATTTGAAAATGCAACCGAGTCATTATATCATTTGATGAAGTGGTAATATAGTCAGTCTAAAATAGTGAGTACAAAAGCATGTGAATTTGGCTTTGGGTACTTTATAGAGCTTTCCACTCATCATATTTACTCTGTTAAACCTATATTGCAGGGATGAATCACTAGGTAGTTGTAGAAAGAAAGGGCAGGCAGTAGGAAAGTAGCCAAATATATTTTAATTTGAGTGGTTAGGCATCCTCCCACTCGTTAAAAAAAAAAAAAAAAGGGGGGCTCTTGGCCTGTCCTTTGGGAAAACCCTTCTTTCCGTCCAAATTTCTGGTTTCTAGCAGGGCACTCCAGAAAAAAAATGAAGCTGGAAAAATTACTTTTTTAATATTCAAAAAAAAGGTTCATTAAAGCAATGTATGCACAAGGCTCAAAAACCAACCAACAGAACAAACAAAAAAAACCTAGTGTAGAAAGCCTTATTTTGAAACGTAATCAATGACTGTCTGCTTGCTGTAACTGCTCCATCCCTGATTCCTGCCCGCAAAAAGGAAACCATTTTAATTTTGCTGCTTGTTTCTGTTTTAGTTGTAATGCTGATCACCTACAAATATTAAAAGAAAATTTTATGTCATTACTTCCAGATTTACTTTTTATCATTTATTAACTTGTAATTTTCATGGTGATGAAATATATATAGCAACTGACATCACTGAATTTGTACGTGTAGAAAGGTTGAAATGGTAAATGTTTTGTTATATATATTTCATCACCATGTTATGCAGCCATCGCCATTATTTGCCTCCAGATTTTTTCATCACCTTTAACAGAAACCCAGTGCCCCTTCAGCAATACCTCCCTACATCCCCCTCCCACTGGCCTCTGGTAACCACTAATAAACTGGTTTCTACGCATTTTCCTATTGTAGAGACATTTTGCTATGATAAATGGGCTAAGGCTACCCTAGATCGTAATTGAGTTGGGAGGAGGGAGCTGATCCTTGTCTTATTTCTCCCTGTCAGGTAACACTTCAAAACAAAGAGTCAAAAGGTTTAACGAGTGGAGTGTTTTTCTTCACAGGATGCCTTTTTTTCTTATTACCAAGGAATGCTGCTACTTTAGGCATCAGTGAATTGAATTTTATAGAGGTATTAGAATGTTCAATCCAAAGAATATGATTGAAGATGCTGGCTGTTCAGTCAATTACAACTATTTTCTCCTTCCTTCTCTTTCTCATACTTTGAATTCCAAGCACTATTTCCAGGAAATGTTTTAAAAATTTGCTTATCTATAATTTTAAATAATGCATTTTTGTTATAGACTTTCATGAGCTTTATAACTTCTTGGTTTCTTTCTCATTTGAGTTTCAGCTTCACTTCTTATCTTCACCAATGGTTTACTTTGCACTTTATTCTCCCTACAGGTCAAATTTGCCTTTGTCTCATTATTCAACTACTTGGTTACCAACAACCAAATTATTATCTTTTAACTATAATCTCAGTTTGTTTCTACCTTAACATTTAGACATGATGTAGTAGAAAGTACCTACCACCAGGAGACAACCTGACTTCTTGTTCTTGATTTGAGATGTATCTAGAAAAAGAAGCTGAATTAAATAAACTCTAAGGTCTGAGCATCTGCCCATTTGATGTAGGCACAGTGATTACACTCATGGCTCTCAGGGCTGACATTTAGGTTACTATGCACCACTATGGGCACAACCATTGTTTAAGTCTAGGTTCTGTTCTGATTGATCAGTATCCAATCATAATAATTTATTTACCAACAAATATTTATTGAATTCCTACCAGAAGTTAGGCACCAGCTAGGCTCTGAGTCTTTAGTAAATAAAATATATATCCAGAGTTGAAGTCCTGGCTCTGCTAAAAACTTAACAGGTGATTTTGACCTAACCATCTCACTTCCCTGGGCTTCAGTTTTTCCCTCATTTGCAAAGCGCAGGATGCTTAAAGTCCTTTGCCTAATTAATCTATGGGAGGATAATGATTACATTAAAATCAGTGGAATTCACTTTTTAAAGTTACAAGTAGAGGCAGAACCAACACAGCACTATAAACAGAAGCACCATGTTGTCCCTCTGCAGCAAAGACCCCAAAAACTAAGTAAAACAAATACAAATGTTAATCCTGGAACCCTAAGCATCAAATGAGGGGATAAAGAACTCAATCAATGCAATGGATTAAGTGGAGAAGAATGGAATAAGAAACTAACAGAGAACAAGGCAAGCTATGGAGTGGAGGTCCCCTACTAGATAACTCTGCAAGGATTTGCCATCTTGGAATACAGCCACCAAGGACTGCAAGCAGGGAGTACGGAAAGGCAACTTCATGGAGCTCCTAAAAGGAGGCAGAGCACCTGGTAACCAGGGATATATGCTTTCCCATCTCCCACCCTTCTTCCCTCTACGTGGCCTCTACACAACCAACAGGCCACAGTTGCTCTGCCAGAGAGACAACAGCTCACTGACACCTGGGTCTGGCCCTCCCCCAGTGGCTGATTCACCCAGTGCCTTTTTTTTTTTTTTTTTTTTTTGCTTTTTGCTTCTCTCTCTCTTCCTTCCTTTCCTTTCTCCGACCAACCTAGTTCTGTCCTCTGCCTCTGCCCCTTATCAAAGGGCCATGCTGCATGATTCGGCTAGAGAACCACTGTCACATGGCCTCCTGGCGTTTGTGTCACTGGCACTGGCGGGCTCCCACAGCACTATTTTTGTTGTTTGTTTTGTTTTGTTTCTTTCTCTCCCTCTCTGCCTCCCCTTCCTTTTTCCTGCCCACCTAGCCCTGTGCACTGACCTCCCCCTTCTCAATGGGCTGAACTGCACCACTCAGCTAGGGAGCCACTGGCACATGGGTCTGTACCACCCCACAGGCTGTCTTTCTCAGCACCATATTTTTTTTTTTTTAATCTTTCCCTTCTCCCTCTTCCTTCTTCCTGTCACTTAGGCCCTGCAATGCTTCTACCTCTTCCTGAGGTGTTATGCCATGCAACCCAGCAAGAGAGGCATCAGCTCACTGATAACCCAATTCCACGTCACCCCCAACAGCTGGCTCCCATAACACCATATTCATTTTTTGTTGTAGGGTTTTTTCTTGTTTGTCTCTTCTCTAACTCTTCCCTTCTTTCCTTTTCTTTCTACCACCCACCTAGCCCCATGTGCAACCCATACCTCTTCTCAACAGGTCAAGCCACACCGCTCAGCTACAGAACCACCAGCACCTGGCCCCCATGGGTCTGCCACACCCCAACCCACCGATTCCCACTGTGCCATCATTTTAATTACTTTTTTTCCTTCATTTTCTTGGCTTTTATTTTGCTTCTGTTTCTCTCTCTTCTTTCCTTTCTGACATCTGCTTAGCACTGTACCTCACATCCTCTCCCTTTCCTCCTGCCTATCTGCACCATGCACCAAGCACCACACCCCTGAATGGCATTGTGTGGACTCCCAGACCCCTGCATCCTGCCCTGCACTGCCCCCCAGCCCCATCCTGCTGGCCCCAATTTGTACTGTTAACAACCCATCCTCACCCTGTGCCCTCCCACAGGGCCTGCCCTGGTGCATCATAGCTTAGTGACTGGCTCTGCTCACCTGGACAAGGTGGTGAGGTGTATCATGCCTACAGACAAGCAAGCAACCAAACACATCCAGCCATAAACAAATAAAACAAAAAAGCAGGATGAAACAAACAAATCTACAATCAACAAATGAAGAAAATAATGTTCCAGAGACAGGAGACAATATCAAAACACATTTAAAAATTTTTTTAAAAAAATAAATAAATAACAGGACTAGTTGGCTCCATTATGCAACCAAAATAAAATACCAGATAACCTTCTGGTAGAAGAAATGGCACTGGAACTACCTGATAGGGAATTCTCCAAGTGATTAAGAAAAAAAGAAGAAAAACATAAATACAAATAAGAAAAAATGGACAAAATCATGGAAAATACAGACACAATCAGAGAAAACACAGACAAAGCAATGGAGGAATTCAAGAAAATAATAGAAGAACAAAATAAATAAATCACACGAAATCAGTAATTAGAAATCCAAAAGATAAACAACAAGATTTCAAAAAGGATGGTGCAATAGAAGGTTGTAGGAGCAAATCTGAAACAATGGAAGACAGGATCAACAAATTTGAAGAAAAATCCTTGGGTACCACTTTGTTGGATGGAAAATCAGAGAAAAAAAATGGAAAAAAAAGGAAGCAAATCTGAGAAGGATGTGGGATACAACCAAGACCAAAATTTTGCGTGTTATCAAAGTTCCAGAAACTGGAAAAAACAGAGTGGATCATTGAAGAATTGCTGACGGAAAACTTCCCTAACATCACAAAAGATGAAAAGCTGACAACACAAGAAGTCCAATGAACCCCATATAAGATAGACCCCAAAACAAAGTCACCAAGACATATCATATTCACACTTCCCAAAAAGACAAAACAAAGAAAGAATCCTGACAGCAGCTTGAGAAAAGCGAAAAGTCACATACAAAGGGGAAACAATAAGGCTAGGCTCTGATTAGTAGGCAGAAACCATGCAGGCAGTAAGGCAATGGGATGACATATATAAAACCTTGAAAAACATATCCTACAAAACTCTCACTCAAATATGATGATGAAATTAGGACATTTTCAGATAAACAGAAATTAAGAGAATATATAAAAACCAAACCAAACTTACAAGAATTATTAAAGGAAGTCCCTCAGTTAGAGAACCAACAACATCAGACAATGACACAAATCTGGGACACAGGACAGCATCAGCCAGATACCAACCTAGGTAATGAACACTCAAGGATAAAACAAAACCAAAAAATTTACAACAGGGAACCAGAGATGTCAATCTGTAAATGACAACAAGGTCAGAACAATAAAAGAGGGAATAAATGGTGTAGGTATAGAACTTTCAAAAGGGGATGAAGTAAAGACAATATCAAGTAATAAAAGACTGGTTTTCAAACTTAGGAAGATAGTAGCTAATTTCAAGGTAACCACAAAGAAAGTTAACAAATCTATTCATCAAAATAAAGAAGAAACCATGGTCTCAGTAAACACAAAAGCTAGAAAACCAAAAGAAAAGAAAATTGACAAACAAAAGGAATTCAGCATAAAGAGTAAGAGGAACAAAGAAAATGTCAGCACCACAAAAAAAAAAACACTACAAAAATGACAGCAATAAACTCACACCTATTGATAATCACACTGAAAGTAAATTCCTTAAATACACCCACAGAGACAAAGAGTGTCTGAATGGATTAAAAAAAAAAAAAAAAAAAAAAAACAGGACCCATCAATATGCTGTCTACAAAAGACACTCCTTAGAAACAAAGATGTAAATATATTAAAAATTAAAGGATGGAAAAAAACTACATCAAGCAAATACCAACCAAAACAGAGTAAGAGTGGTAATACTACCCTCAGATTAAAAAAAAAAAAAAAAAAAAAAAGACATTATATGATGATTAAAGGCACAATCCACCATGAGGACATAACCATAATAAATATCTACACAGGGCTCCAAAACACATAACAAACTTTAACAACACTGAAAAGAGAAATTGACAGCTTGACAATGACAGTAGGAGACTTCAACACACCATTCTCAGTAAAGGACAGAACATCCAGAAAGAAACTGAAAAAGGGTACAGAAGATCTAAAGGCCGCAAGCAACCAACTGGACTCATAGACATGTTTAGAACACTTAACCCAACAGCACGAAAGTATACATTCTTTTCCAACACAACGTGGAATGTTCTTCAGAATAGACCACATCTTAGTCCACAAAGCAACCCTCAACAAAATCCACAACGTTGAGATAATACAAAGCAGCTTCTGTGATCACAATGCCATGAAAGCAGAAATTAATAACAGGAAGAGCAAGGAAAAAAATCATATACATGGAAACTGAATAACACTTTGCTTAAAACCACTGGGTAATAGAAGAAATTGGTGGTGGAATCAAAAAATTCCTAGAATTGAGTAAGAATGAAAACACATCATACCAAAACCTTTGGGACACAGCAAAAGCAGTGCTGAGAAGGCGATTTATAGGAATAGATGCACACATCAAAAAACAAGAAAGGGAAAAAATCAAAGCATTAGCTACACAATTTGAACAAATATAGAGAACAGCAAAAGAAGCCCACAACCATCAGAAGAAAGGAAATAATAAAGATGATAAGAGCAGAAATAAATGAAATAGAGAAGAGAAAAAATCAACAAAATCAAAAGTTGGTTATTTGAAAGGATCAACACAATTGACAAACCATTGACCAAACTGATAAAAGAAAAACAAAAGAAGAAGCAAATAACCCAAATAAGAAATGACAAGGGGGACATTACAACAGGCCCAACTGAAATAAAGAGGATCATAACAGAGTACATGAAAAACTATACTCCAACAAATTTGAAAACCTAGAGGAAATGGACACATTTCTGGAAACACACTACCTACCCAAACTAACACAAACTGAGGATGGATATCTAAAAGACCCATAACAAGAAAAGAGATTGAAGAGGTAATTTAAAGAAATAAATAAATAAAACTCCTAGCAACAACAACAAGCCCTGGCTAAGATGGCTTCACTGAACAGTTCTACAAAGCATTCACAGAAGAATTCAATCCAGTACTACTCAAACTATTTCAGAACATAGAAAAGGAAGGGATACTTCCAGATTGTTCTATGAAGCCAGCATAGCCCTGATACTAAAACCAAAGACACAAAATAAATTAATTAATTTTTTTTTAATTGCAGACCAATATCCTCAAGAATATAGATGCAAAAATTCTCAACAAAATTTTAGCCAGTAGAATTCAGCATCATATCAAAAAAATATATATATACATACCCTGAAACAAGGGGGATTTATACCAGGTATGCAAGGATGGTTCAACATCAGAAAATCAAGTGATGTAATCCACCACATAAACAGAACAAAAGAAAAGAATCACATGATCATCTCAATTGACACAGAAAAGGCATTTGATAAAGTTCAATGCCCATTAATGATAAAAACTCTCAATAAAATAGGAATAGAAGGGGAATTCCTCAACATAATAAAGGGCATCCATACAAAACCAACAGCCAACACCCCTCTCAATGGAGAGAGGCTGAAAACATTCCACCTGAGGACTGGAACAAGAAATTGTTGTCCTTTATCACCACTTCTATTTAGCATTGTGCTGGAAGTCCTAACTAGAGCAATAAGGCAAGAAAAAGCAATAAAGGGCATCCAAATTGGTAAGACTATCCCTATTCTTGGATGATATGATACTACACAGACAGAATCCAAAAAGACTCCACAAGAAAACTACTAGAACTAGTAGTAAGATTCAGCAAAGTAGCAGATATAAGATAAACAGAAAAATCAGTTGGATTCCTATACACCAATAAAGAGAACTACAGAAAGGAAATCAGGAAAGCAATACCATTTATAAATATCCCCTAAAATACTTAGGAATAAATCTAACCAGGAACCTAAAAGACCTATACAAAACACTACTGCAAGAAACCAAAAGAGGTCTACATAAATGGAAAAACATACCATGCTCGTGGATAGGTAAACACAACATTGTGAAAATGTCAATACCAATCCAAACACCAACAGCATTCTTTACAGAGATGGAAAAACTAACCATTAACTTTTTTATGGAAAGGAAAGAGGCCCCATAAGTAAAGCATTATTGAAGAAGAAGAGCAAAGTAGGAGGCCTTGCACTACTGACCTCAGAACGTACTATATAGATACTGCAGTCAAAACCACCTGGTACTGGTACAATGACAGGCACATTGACCAATGGAACAGAATTGAGGACCCAGATGCAAATTCATCCACCTATGGTCACCTGATCTTCAACAAAGGCCAAAATTTCATTAAATGGGAAAAAGACAGTCTTCTTAACAAATGGTGCTGGCGAAACCGGATGTCCATCTGTAAAAAAAAAGAAACATGACCCTAGCTTACACCATACACAAAAACTAATTCCAAATGGACCAAAGACCTAAATACAAAACCAAAAACTATAAAGATCATTGATGAAAAAATAAGATCAATGCTAGAGACCATAATACATGGCATAAACAGGATACAAACCATAACAACACACAAACATCAGAAGATAAGCTAGATAACTGGCATCTTCTAAAAATTAAACACATAAGCTCATCAGAAGACTTCACCAAAAGAGTAAAAAGAGAACCTACAGACTGGGAAAAAAAAATTGGCTATGACATACCCAACAAAGTTCTAATCCCTAAAATCTATAGGAAAATCCAACACCAATACAATACAACAAACAGACAAATAATCCAATTAAAAAATGGGCAAAGGAAATGCATAAACACTTCACCGAAGAAGATATTCAGGTGGCTAACAGACACATGAGGAAATGCTTGTGACCACTCGCAATTAGAAAAATGCAAATCAAAACTACAATGACATGCCATCTCACCCTGACATTACTGACACGAATCAAAAAAACAGAAAGTAACAAATGTTGGAGTGACGTGAGGTGTTTGAATTCTTATGCACCGCTGGTGGGAATACAAAATGATAAAACCATTTGGGAAAACGATATGGCACTTCCTTAAAAAACTAGAAATGGAAATACCATAGGATCCAGCAATCACAGTCCTAGGAATATATCCTAGAGGAGTAAGAGCTGTCACAAGAACAGATATATGCACACCCGTGTTAATTGCAGCATTATTCACAACAGCAAAAAGATGGAAACAACCTAAGTGTCCATCAACAGATGAATGGATAAACAAACTACAGTGCATGCACACAATGGAATACTATGCAACCGTGAGAACAATGATGAATCTACAAAATATTTCACAACGTGGATGAATTTGGAGGGCGTTTTTAAGCTGAGTGAAATCAGTCAATCACAAAAAGACAAATATTGTATGAGATGGCTATTATAAAAACTCATGAAAAGGTTTACATATAGAAAGAAACAATCTTTGATGGTTATGAGGGAGAGGAATGGTGGGGAGGGAAAAACACTAACTAGACAATAGATAAATGGTAACCTTGGTGAAGGGTAAGATAGTACACAACACTGGGTAAGTTAGCACAACTTGACCAAGGCAAAGTCAGAGAAGTTTCATAGACACATCCAAGCTCCCAAATTACTGAGCTGAGGGCTGGGGACCATGGTCTCGGGGAACATCTAGCTCAATTGGCATAACAGTTCACAGAGGATGGAAACCCTGGTGGCACAGTGGTTAAGAGTTACGGCTGCTAACCAAAAGGTCGGCAGTTCAAATCCACCAGGCACTCCTTGGAAACCATATGGAACAGATCTACTCTGTTTAATGAGAAACTAATTTGCTGTGTAAACCTCCATCTAAAAAGCACAATAAAAAATAAAGTTACAAGTAAAGGAAGCAAGTATAACTTTTATGAAAGCAACACAAGTTATTTTTAAATTATAAAGGTGAATAAAGTAAATTTTATGGATGAAAATAAGTACAGTCATTTGTTCTCTAAATAAGTGTCTAATTATCCTAGTAATCTCCTTTTCCAATATTTAGCCACATTAATATATTCAGTTGCTAGTGGGATTTGAGCCTTCACGAGTGATGTTGATTTGACAAAGCAAAATGTAAAATACGATCTTAGGCATAAATAATTCCATTGAACTCTGCCAGCCACAACCCCACTCTTTCTGCAAAGCTTCAGTCTGTGTCTAACTCCTCAACAAACAGATGAGCACATACCTGCACCAGGTCTGGGTGAATTCCTGGCTCACCAAAATGTATATGAAATTATCCCCATCTTCAAATACATTAAAATACAGTTGCGTAATTAAAACTACGATGAGATTCCATCTCACTCCAACAAGGCTGGCATTAATCCAAAAAACACAAAATAACAAACGTTGGAGAGGCTGCGGGGAGATTGGAACTCTTATACACTGCTGGTGGGAATGTAAAATGGTACAACCACTTTGGAAATCTATCTGGCGTTATCTTAAACAGTTAGAAATAGAACTACCATACAACCCAGAAATCCCACTCCTCGGAATATACCCTAGAGAAACAAGAGCCTTCACACAAACAGATGTATGCACACCCATGTTTGTTGCAGCTCTGCTTACAATAGCAAAAAGCTGGAAGCAACCAAGGTGTCCATCAACGGATAAATGGGTAAATAAATTGTGGTATATTCACACAATGGAATACTACGCATCGATAAAGAACAGTGACGAATCTGTGAAACATTTCATAACATGGAGGAACCTGGAAGGCATTATGCTGAGCGAAATTAGTCAGAGGCAAAAGGACAAATATTGTATAAGACCACTATTATAAGATCTTGAGAAATAGTAAAAACTGAGAAGAACACATACTTTTGTGGTTACGAGGGGGGGAGGGAGGGAGGGAGGGAGAGGGTTTTTTATTGATTAATTAGTAGATAAGAACTGCTTTAGGTGAAGGGAAAGACAACACTCAATACATGGAAGGTCAGCTCAATTGGACTGGACCAAAAGCAAAGAAGTTTCCGGGATAAAATGAATGCTTCGAAGGTCAGCGGAGCAAGGGCGGGGGTTTGGGGAACATGGTTTAAGGGAACTTCTAAGTCAATTGGCAAAATAATTCTAGTATGAAAACATTCTGCATCCCACTTTGAAATGTGGCGTCTGGGGTCTTAAATGCTAACAAGCGGCCATCTAAGGTGCATCAATTGGTCTCGACCCACCTGGAGCAAAGGAGAATGAAGAACACCAAGGTCACACGACAACTAAGAGCCCAAGAGACAGAAAGGGCCACATGAACCAGAGACCTACATCATCCTGAGACCAGAAGAACTAGTTGGTGCCCGGCCACAACCGATGACTGCCCTGACAGGGAACACAACAGAGAACTCCTGAGGGAGCAGGAGATCAGTGGGATGCAGACCCCAAATTCTCATAAAAAGACCATACTTAATGGTCTGACTGCGACTAGAGGAATCCCAGCGGCCATGGTCCCCAAACCTTCTGTTGGCACAGGACAGGAACCATCCCCGAAGACAACTCATCAGACATGAAAGGAACTGGACAGTGGGTGGGAGAGAGACGCTGATGAAGAGTGAGCTAATTATATCAGGTGGACCCTTGAGATTGTGTTGGCATCTCCTGTCTGGAGGGGGGATGGGAGGATAGAGAGAGTGGGAAGCTGGCAAAACTGTCACGAAAGGAGAGACTGGAAGGGCTGACTCATTAGGGGGAGAGCAAGTGGGAGTACGGAGTAAGATGTATGTAAACTTACATGTGACAGACTGACTTGATTTGTAAACGTTCACTTGAAGCTCAATAAAAGTTAATTAAAAAAAAATACAGTTGTGTGACAAGCACAAAACTATTACATGACTGTAAACAGACTTGGCTTAGTGAGTCCCTAATATGTCAGCAGCATTGCAGGGACTGCTACAATTAAAAAAGAAAATTGCCATCGAATTGATTCTGACTCATAGTGACCCTAAAGGATACAGTAGAACTTCCCTATAGGTTTTCCAAGGAGTGGCTGGTGGATTGAAACTACCAACCATTTTGTTAGCAGCTGCACTCTTAACTACTGTGTCACCAGGGCCCCAATATATACATATAAACCAAAAAAATCCTTTGTCGTCGAGTCGATTCCAACTCATAGCGACCCTAAAGGACAGAGTAGAACCACCACATTGGGCTTCCAAGGAGCGCCTGGTGGATTTGAACTGCCGACCTTTTGGTTAGCAGTGTCTCGGAAGAAAGGCCTGGCAATCTACTGTGGTTAGCCATCAGGGTTTCCAATATATACATATAGATAGGTTTATATGCATTATAGATATATGTATACACACATACGCATATATACAAGATGAGTGAAAGAGAAAAGAAATGAAGACTCATTGTCCTCATTGAAAGAGTTCATATATGTGAAGTACTTAGAACATAGCTTGGCATGTAGGAAGGATCGTAAAAGGGTGAGCTGTTATGGGAACATTCTGATGTTTGAGAAAGGCCTGTGTATCCATGAAAGCAGCAAACCTCCAACTCTCTTGCCGCTGTCTTCTGTTCCATTTGGCTAGCAAAACCGTGTGCCTGGATAGGCTGGCTCTTCCAGAATAAGGAGTGGGCATACAGCTCCATGGAGGAATACTGGAGGAGTACTTAAGAGATTGATTCAAAAATGAGAATATCAAAAGTGATTGATGGCCAATGCAGCAACCAAGTCAAAGCCAAGCAAAATGCCTCACCCACTTTGCCACGTTAGTCCACTGTGGCCCATAAAACCAGCAGTGCCAGATCTCTGTTCTTGGGATTTTTTCAAACCTGTCACTGCCCTACTTTCTGGCAACAGCACTAAAGTACCAATTTCTTTCATCCAAAAAAGAAAAAAAGATTGTCTATGGGGAGAGATGTCACTGACAGGAGACAGTGCCTTTGAACAAACTAGATAAGCGTCGGAAAATAGAGCAAATAGGGATCCATAAACCCAACCCACTGCCTTCAAAATATGTTAATCTTGAGACATACCTGTAATTGTGCTTTTAACATGGAACCTGTGGAATGAGTTTTGAGATTTATGAATGAGATTTATTTTTCCTATTTTCTTTTTTTTGGGAATTGTAATAGGATACAGTTTCTGACTTGTGTCCTTTAAAAGCTAGTTGGAGATGAGACTTTTCTCTGAAAGGCTACTGCTAGCTCAATTTAAATGTATATATTCTTCCCAGCTTGTCCCTAACTAATTCCTTTATAGCACATCTCTTGAGAAAGCTCAGTATTACTTATTAAGAGAGTCAAAACTCTCTCATTCTCTTTTCTTTACAAAAAAAAAAAAAAAACTAGTGCCATCGAAGTCATCAATAAGAGGATGTTAATTATCTTGCTAAAAAAAAAAAGTTTCCTATAAGGAAATGACCTTTTTGCCATCTTGAGTCTGATAGCAGGACAAAAGATTTAGTCTTTCTTAATTTATAACAAAAGACAGAGGGAACAGTGCTTTTATGTTGTAGAGAACAAAGACCTCAGAAATGCTGCCTTCCATGAAATGAATCCCAAAGCCTTTTCAAGCCTGAATATACTGTGCTGTGTAAACGCTGAATTAAAACTCCGAGCAATATCCCCGCCTCACTGTGGGTGAAGGCTGCTATTTCTTTTCTAATGAAGTATTCCTCTATCAGAGAGCTTTCAGCCGAAAGTAATAGTCTTTTCTATAACCGCAGATGTTCCGAAATAGGCATTATCTGAGTCGGTAGGGCAGCTGCTCACCATATTTTAGAGAGAGATGAATATTATAATAAAAAGCTGTCAGTCTTGCTGTCACAATTTCAATCCAGCTCTGACCCATGAACAGGAAACTCACCTGGCCCTCGGGCTTCTTTCTTAGCCTTGGAGTGCTTTTGCATCTATCCGCAATGCTGTTTCCATTAGCCGGTTAGTTTCTGTAGCAGAAGCAACCTTGACACTGACAGCCCCTTCAAGCTTGGTCTCGGTTTTAGGCTGCCGTATGGTACAGCTACACAGGTATTCTGTGCTGCTAATTGTGTAGTTTCTATTAGCAATTCTTTTATTAGCAACTAATGTGGTAAGCCTATTCATTAGTTTTGGCAGCCTTGTAACTAATCCATGCAGGTTTTGTAGAGATGAAATAAAGATAAAAGAAGACAGATACATCTTTAAAAAATGAAAAATAGATATAGGGTTACTCCTTTTTATTAGAAAATTGTTGACTAGTCCCTGGGTGGTACAAACAGTTAACTGCTCAGGAAAGGTTGGAAGTTCAAATCTATCCAGAGGTACCTCAGAAAAAAGGCCTGACAATCTACTTATGAAAGATCAGCCATTGAAAACCCTATGGAGCACACTTATAGTCTGATACACATGGGGTCACCATGCATCAGAATCAACTGGACAGCAACTGTGTTTTTTGTTGGTTTTTTTACTAGACCAGAACTGGAAAGTTGTGCAGCTTGCTTTTTTGTAGGGTGATGTAAGAATCTGCGGTAGGAGGAGTACTGAACAGATTGATTCAACAATAAGAATATCAAAAGCTATTTCAACAAACCGTAGTGATCAATGAAAAAGCCACAGCAGCCCTAGTCCTACGTGTAAGACTTTAAACCCACCCGTTGCCCTTGAGTCAGTTTTGACTCATAGCGACCCTATAGGATAGAGCAGAGTTGCCCCACAGGGTTTCCAAGGAGCCCTGGCAGCGCAGTGGTTAAGAGCTCGGCTGCTAACTAAAAGATCAGCAGTTCGAATCCACCAGCTGCTCCTTGGAAGCCCTATGGGGCAGTTCTACTCTGGCCTTTAGGGTCACTATGAGTCGGAATTGACTAGATGGCAACGGATTTGGTTTTTTGGTTTAATCTTTAGGGAAGCAGACCACAGCATCTTTCTCCCGCAAAGGAGCTAGTGGGTTTGAACCGCCAGCAATCAAGTGCTTTAACAACTGCGCCACCAAGTCTCCTTTATAAGACTTTACAGATTCTTTTTAGCCCTTACCAGCTGAAAGAGTGGACCCCCAGCGCCTGGAGAAAAGCAGTGTTCCTGGGGTTTATAGTGTTTTGAGTACTCATCAAAACACAGTCTGGTGATTGCACCCAACGCCTTTTAGTCTGTGAAAATCTGGGTAGCTGGCCTGAGGCTTTATCACCAAGTCTGAGAGAAAGCCGCTGCTATTCCCTATTTTCCTCCCAGCTCTTCTCAGTTTGCAAAAGCCGCTCACCCTCTGCTTCGCCATCTGTACATCCAGGAAATCGCACCAGCCACCGACTTAATTCATGAGGATGTATGAGTTTTTAATGAGACAATATTTATATAGTGCTTTGGGCTTCTAGGAAGACTCTGCTATATAAAAACCAACTATTCTCAGGGTAGTATTAGCACAGTCTACTGAATAAAATGAACGCTTTTATTAGAGATAGTTAACAAGAAAAAATAGTCCTCCAGCAAAGGAGAAAAAGGCTATCGGGGGGAAACATTAATCTGTCTTCTTTCTCGTACTTCCCCTTTAGTATGAATGCTGGGAGTGGGGAGTAGGTAGGAAAGATGCCGCTCAGAGAGGGGTCACTAGAACTGGGGAGCTCATTTACATCTGGGTGTTTATTTTAGATTTGATTTCTCAACAAAGAAAGAAGCACATGGAACTTCTTATTTAGATTTTAAAAAATAGTAATAATAAAATAAACACAGAGGGGGGCATGCCTAATGGTGTAGCTGTTTCACTTTTGAGTGAAATCATCTTTTCTTTGAAGCCATGCTCTGTGTTAAAGGCAGAAGGCGAAGGGTGGGATGAGGAAGAAGTAAAGGGGAGACAGGTGAACTGTGTCCATACACAGGAAAGTCAAAGCCAGGGGCTACGTCAGTAGCTAACATCAGTTCCACACTTTACAGTTAACCAACACGCCAATTTCATTTATTCCTTCAAAGCAATTTTTGAAGTTGGTGGTATTATAATATCTGTATTTTACAGATAAAGAAAAATGGAAGTTAGGGAGGGTGAGCGATTTTTCCAAAAGGACGTTACACCCTTTGATTCAAGTGTCTGGTGGCTTGAGTTCAAGTCCAAAGTTCTGACTCCTGAATCCTCACTCTTGTGGGATGGGAGGGCTACAAGTTCTGGGTGTGGGATAGCAACCTGTCCTAGGCTGGGTTCTCTATTGTTATGTCATCAGATGCCATCAAGTCAGTTCCGACTCATAGTGAACTTGCCTACAACAGAACAAAACACTGCCTGGTCCTGAACCATCCTCACAATCATTGCTATGTTTGAGCCCATTGTTACAGCTACTGAGTCAATCCATCTCACTGACGGTCTTCCTCTTTTCTGCTGACCCTCTACTTTACCAAGCATGATAGGTTTTCTAGAAGAGCAAAACCAGTGAAGTTTATATGTAAATATATAAAGAAAGATTTATTTCAAGGAAATAAATAAATTTGGAGACTGGGAAGTCCCAAATCCATGGGTCAGGTGGCAGGCTGAAGGCTATTCATGTCTCAAGAACTAGAGGACGACAAAACAAATGCAGAATCAAGAGAGAGTGAGCTTTGTCAGAATATTCATTTCTATTTCATATCATGAACGTAGGCCACATCCCCAAAAAAACTCCTTTTCCAGTTGATTGCCTGCTCACATCAGATCTCAAAATGGAAAGTGATACACAACGCCTGCAAAACCACTGAGAATTACAGTTTAACCAAGTTAACACGTAACATTAACCATCACACAGCCCAGTCACAAATGGTTTTGAATATCTTTGAGAGACAGACAATTCAGCTGATGCCATTCATAAGAAAACAGACCATTTTAAAAATAGAAGTATTAGTTACAAACTACTTCTTGCTATTCACAGACATCCCTAAACAACTAAAAAGAGGCAAAGAGCAGCTTCATCAGTATCAAAATTGAATAGAAATTGTCCCCCATTGAAATAGATATAATATAGCTCATTGATTACAACCTACGCTCAGTTTTTTAAGGTACTTATAGGCTTATGGAAACCCTGGTGATGTAGCGGTTAAGAGCTATGACTGCTAACCAAAATGTTGGCAGTTCAAATCCACCAGATCCTCCTCGGAAACCCTACGGGCAGTTCTACTGTGTCCTAACAGGGCCGCTGTGAGTTGGAATTGACTTGAAGGCAATGGATTTAGGTTTGTTTGTTTGTTTCATAGGCTTGTAAGAATAAGCTATTGAGGCTGGCATGGGGGAGAAACAGACTAATCAGAGAGAAGTTTTCATTATGTTTATTTTGCCATGTAACACCTAGAACTCAGAGTTACTTTTTACAGTTGTTTCTAACTCCATGCCCTCTTGTCAATTTTATCATATTTCCACCTCTGATTAGAAGGATTTACTGCAGGAAGTAGAGAATATATTCCTGTCTGTCTCCTCCTCTGCCACTGACCCAAGGCGTATGAAGATACCAATTGGGAGGGCCCAAACACCTGGATGTAGCTTATCAACCAAATGTCTTAGGAAATAGAGTAGAGATGTGCAGGAAGAATGTGAAGACAAGGAATCCAGATGGCAACTTTAATAGCAATTAGTTGGATCCCTTTTTTTCCAGAATTATGTTATTCCTTTTGTTAAATTATCTCTCCTTCCTTTTTTATTTTATGTTTACATTTTCTTCTTCTGTACCTTTTTGTTTTAGTCTACATAATTTTGACTCATTTTATCTTGGAAAATCCTAGAGAAGAGGGACATGCCCATCCTCCATGCTCTAGGCCAGGAGGGCAAAGCAGGCATCAGCAGACTAGTCACCAC
Organism: Loxodonta africana; assembly: GCF_030014295.1. Classification (NCBI taxonomy): domain Eukaryota; kingdom Metazoa; phylum Chordata; class Mammalia; order Proboscidea; family Elephantidae; genus Loxodonta; species Loxodonta africana. Next base: position 104,758,381 of record NC_087343.1, on the reverse strand, counting down.
CATTGACTCTGCCGTTTACCAAGTTGCCGAGCCTTATTTTTTCATTTGTAACATACAAATAGTAATACCTGCAGGGCTGGCTTCATGAGTATGTGACCTCTACAATCATACAGGGCACAACTCTTAGAAGGTCCCCATGCTTGGTTTAATGCTCTGCCATCAAGTCTTGAAATTCTTAATAATCTTTGAGCAAGAGGCCCTACATTTTCATTTTGCACTGGGCTCTGAAAATTATGTAGCCAGTCCTGCATGACTGCTATACCTATCCCACAAAGCCTGAAAACTGCTTTGTAAGCAAACAAGGGCTCTAAATGTATAGGTTAAGTCAAATTTCATTTGCACAGTATGAGAGTGGACTGGTCAGGAAATAAAGAAGCACCCCGAATGAGCCAGGCTGTGAGGAGAAAGCATGGAGTAGCAGGCGACTTGGCTGCTAATTCTGAGCCACTCACTCTCTGGGTGACTTGGGCAAGGCATTTCGCCTCCTCATACCTCAGTTGCCACACTGAATAATGATTATTTTTAGCGCACATTAATGCCACCTGGAGAAGATATTTAATAATATCAATTCTTGGGCCTTACCACCAAAAATTCTGATGTAATTGGTCTGAGGTGGAACCTGGGTAGAGGTTGGGTATTGAGTTTTGTAAAAAACTCAAAGGGTAAGAAGTTGGACCAACTAGAACTTGCGTGTAGATTGGTACAACCACTTTGAAAAATGAATGGTACTGAACACTGAACTCAGCATGCACAAACACCATGATACAGCAATTCCATTCCTGGGTGTATATTCAACAAAATTATACATATGCTCAACAAAATATCTGTAAGATAACATTTATAACAATACTACTAGTAATAACCAAAAGTGGTAGTCAACCCCCATGTCCTTCAACAGTATAATAGGTAAATAAAAAAAAATGGTATATTAATCCAATGGACCATTAGACAACAATGAGAAAGAATGTGCTATTGCTACTTGCAGAATCTCACGAAACGTTGACAGGAAAAAAGTCAGACACAAAAGAATATAATACTCTATTACTCCATGTATATAGAGTTCAAAATTAAGGAAAAACAATTTACAGTATTTAAAGTCAGGCCAGCGATTATTTCTATGGGGGGTAATGACTGGGAAGGACATGGGGGCTAAGAATGCCGAGAATGTTCTATTTCTCAATCTGGTGGTAGTTACATGGGCATATTCACCACGTCAAAATTTGTTGAGTAATTTTCAGTTAATGCATGTTATATTTCAATAACAGGTCTATATAAAAAGTCCCTACATAATTTTAATGTGCAGCCAGGGTGAGAATCACTAGTCATCAATAATGTCACTCACAGCACTGAACATTTTTATTATACTTTTCTGAGGCCCCCAGCCCTGTTAAAGTTGAGTTAACACTAAGGCCTCTCATGCTCAGTTTGCTTCATCAATACCTTGTCTTCTCCCTCTATTCTCACTAGTTCACCTTCAACATGAAAAGGTCCATCTATTTGCTTGTCGTACAAGTTGTTTAACCTGGTGGTCAAAAGGTCACTGATTCAATCATGCCCAAACTATTTGATCACAGAAACAAATACAGCTGTATATTCAAGTGTTTATTCTCTCATTTGTTCATTACATGTTTCATAGACAATCAATGCAGAGAAAGAAGAGGTCTTGCAGCAATAACCTGGCCCCACTGGATGCACTGGTTTACACAAGCACACCGTGATGAAGAGAGCAGGGCTGAGTGTGTTCTTTGCTTCAAGTTATCCTGTAGATTGCCTGTCACCTCAGCACCTTGTGACAGCAGATAACAGGCAGTCTGTTTACTCTCTGACAGAAAAGAGCATGTTGAAGATTTGTTCTCAAAGCCAGGGAAAAATGCCTAACAGAGCTCAGGGCTAAGTTTATCAGTAAAGATGAATAGTGCTTCCACCATGTTCTGCAGCTTTGAGTCTCCAGTCCAAAAGCTCAAGTCAGGTGACGGTTGCACTGTTGACATTATACCTTCTCGGCCCCTGACACCCACCTTAGAAAGCAGAGTCCTGTGGGCGTGCATGAATAAGGCCATCAGCACAGAGCCTCCGGTAGATCGGGTGGTACTCGGGGTTCTGAGTAATCGCCTGACCTGCCACTCACATCTTCAGGGAGACCCAAATCTGCAGCCTGGTAGAAATCCACAGGCCAACGGAAAGCTCAGAGCTAACATGTTTATGACTACAGTGAAAGGTTTACTATGCTATGAACACCAATAAAAACATAAATGCCGTGGCACACTGGTAGCAGATGTAAGATAATTTTGTTGTACAGATTCAAGGACATGGAAATAAGAATTAAGGCTTGTGGTTGATTACATTGTTTCACTTTATTCCATGTGACAGCAGAGGTGGTACTTACACTTAAAAGAAAATTAAATTGCCTAAAAGGCAATCGTGCTGAGAGGTTTCCATACACCTTCAAGAGGAAAGAAAATCCATTATTACATATCCAAGTTGCTAAGATTGAACTGGAAGCAGTAAGGGGTGTGACAAGAACCTTCAAAAATACCATTTTAAAAACCAGCCAGGTCGAAGTCCCAAAACGTGATAAGATTTTGTGGAGAAATTACCTATGAAAGTTTGTAAACTTTGAATATCCTTTTGCTAACTATATTTTTCATCTAACTTTTTTTTCAACCAATAATACAAGAATTTTTTCATCCACTAAGATTTTTGATATAATAAAATTGATATAAATTAGATAAAAACTTTCTCCATATGCATATATATGACATTTATGTCTACTACTTTTTTTTCACTTGAAAAGAAATATGATTGCTAAGAAAAAGTTTTATTGAGGACATGTGGATCAGTAAGTTTTGTTTTTTTTTAATTTATAATTATGAACTTATAATTGCAGTTGACCAAATTGTGGTTAATACAGAAATTATTTATTTGTAATGGAGGTCAGTATTGGGAGAAAGCCCATCCCACTGGTTAAAATTATTTTTATATCCAGAATTAATGAGTATCAGTGGATCACATTGCCCTTCTTTGTGAGCTGAGCATTTATTGAGTGCCAACTATTTATAAAAGTTTATCTTTAGTTTTACAAGAGATAGAAAGAAGTATAAAGCAAGGTCCTTGCCTTCAGAGTACTTACAGGTTATAAGGGGTAAAATGGCAAATGAATGATATGATATACGCAATAAACGCTATTACATTTACAGATCAGAGTTAGAGTTACTCCAAGTTTAGGGATTCAGGCGCATACTTTTCTTGTAGGTTTTAAGGAATGTTTGTATTGATTTCCTATTACTGCTATAACAAATTACCACAAAAATAGCAGCTTAAAATAACACAAAATTTATTTCGGACAGTTCTGGAGTTCACATGTTTGAAACGGGTCCTATTGGGATAAAACTAAGGTGTCAGCAGGGCTGAGTTCATTCTTGAGGCTGAAGGGGAAAAATTGTTTCCTTGTCTTTAAAACTTCTAGAGGCCATCTGCATTCCTTGGCTCATGGCCTTTTTCACCATCTTCAAAGCCAGCAGTTTAATATCTTCAAATCTTTCTCTGATCCTCTTTTGCCTTCCTCTTACACATCTAAAGGTCTTTGTGATTACATTGGCCCCACCTATATAATCCAATTTTTTTTTTATATATAATCCAGGATAGTTCCTTATTTTAAGGTTACCTGATCAGTAAGCTTAATTCCATCTGCTATCATAATTCCCCTTTGTAAGGTATATAACATATTTATAGATTCTGAGAAGTAGGACATGACCATCTTTGAGAGGTTACTATTCTGCCTACCAGAGTTGATGATTTAGATAATTAGAAAGTCTTCCAGAAAGAGGAAAGAGCATAAACAAAGACATAAATCAAAGTTCCTCAAAATGTGGCCCGTAAACAACCTGCACCACAATCACCTTAAAAAAAAATAATCTCTTACACCGCTATTTCAAGGTTCTGATTCAGGAAGACTATCCTCAAGGATACACATTTTTCAAAGCACATCAATTACTTTTAAATTTGAGTATCAGTGGCATAAAGAATAGAATGCAAATATTATGTTCAAATTAATAGACAAATACATAGAAAAGTAGGGAAATCCAGGGAGGGAAGATTGAAGTGGCTGATTAGAAATAGAGTATGGGCTCCCTTGAATATCAGAATAGGAGATAGACTTTTTTGGGGTAAACAATAGAAATCTGTTGAAGTGTTTTTTGCATAGGAGTAACAAGGTTAAAGTAGAGTTTCACTGATTCGGTAAATGTGTGGAGGACAGGTAGAGCAGGCAGAGCAAGACAGGCAGAAGGAAAAGATAGGCAATGACTCCAATTACCCAGAAATGAGGGAATAAGCTCAGACGAGGAAAGAAAGTGAGGTAACAGATGGTAACAAATACCCAGACAGAGTACATACTGAAAAAATTAAAAATAGGCTGTGATGTTCACAACAGGAAATAGGTAATTCTCAGGCCACTCCATCACGATGTTCAGAGCAAGACATAGGCAAGGCTACTCTATGACCACAAAAACGGTTGAATATCTCCTTCTTCTGGCACTATCATCTTTCTCTGAGTGGCTTTGTTCCTTTACCAATGGTAACTCTGGACTCCACTTAATCCCCCCACATTTTAGATAAAAATTATTAAAACCCCAATCACTGAATGATCCTGCTTTTTGATAGCCCCCAATGCTGCCTCAGAATCATCAAATACAAGCCCAGATTCCGTAAGAAGCTCCTTCCAACTTCCCCTACTGAAATGGCTTCCAAGGTTTCCCTAGGGTATGTCCTCCCTTGCTACAGCAAGATAAATAAACCTAACATTGTTTGACTACAGGTATGTTCCCAGTGATGTTTGGACAGTGAGCTTCGATAGCATAAAGGGCATCAAGTAGTACAAGTCAATGACACTAAATGATTGGTTGACTGAAGAAAGAAGACTGAAAATGGCTTTAAAGTTTGAAGCCCAAGAAAGCATAAATAGTCCTACCAAAAAAACCAAGCCCATGCTGTCAAATCGATTTTGACTCATAGAGATCCTGTAGGACTCAGTAGAACTGCCCAATAGAGTTTCCAAGGAGTGGCTAGTGAATTCGAACTGCCAACCTTTTGGTTAGCAGCCAAACTCTTAATCACTGCACCGCCATGGCTCCATAACAGTACTACTGATAGAAAAAGAAATGTCAGAAGTATGAGCTGACTTTAGTCTTGCTGAACACGAAGGGGTAGCATGATGTTCAAGAGAAAAAGTTGGGTAGACAACATGTCCAGCATTTGCAGAAGACATCAAAGAGAGGCAGAGATAAAGAATTCCTGTGCAAAAGTGACAGTTGCGGTTTGAAGTGAAGAGACATCATGACAAAATATATAGAATAAAAAAGAAGGTGGCCAGTATGGTAGGACATGTAGACATGGAATTTGTTCCTCTGATAATCCAAGATGTTTCCTGCCACCTTTAATCTAGCACAACATATTCTTCCTTTTCCAGACTTTTATGGCATTCATAACTTCTCAGTGGTTTCTGATCAAGCCACTTCTTTGCACAGTATCACTAGGTAGATCATCAAATCATTATCCAGATTAAAAGCCTTAGTCTGTCTATTTTGCTGTGTTCTCAGCACCAGAGCTATCCTAGCATATCATATAGGCATTAAATAAACATTTGATGAATGACCGAATGAAAGAAACAACAGAATCCAAAGGTTTTGGTCCACAGAAGACTGGGCATTTGGTCTCCTCATTACTGCCATAGTTCTGGGAGAAACAGACAGAGTTCCCACTGGCAGGAAGAAAAAAAGGAGAGATGATATCAAGAATTTTAAACTGAATCTAACAGCAACCCATAACCAACCAGGCACATGAGATCTGAAGGTGCATCGTCATTTAAAATACGCACCTCAGGCATACACGCCTGGGTTCACATTCCAGTTCTTCTACCTCATATCCCAGGAAACTCATTTAAACTCTGAATCTCAGTTTCCTCAACAGTGCATTGAGAAAAGTAATGCCTACCTCATTGGATTGTTGTGAGAGTTAAATAAACTAGCTTATGTAAAGTAGTTGGCACAGTGCCCAGCACATAGCGATTAACAAGTGTGGTTGAAAACACAGAAATAGCAATGACAATGGTATGGCTGAGTTATGTCCATCAGAAATCACCCTCACTCAGGGCTGGGCTAGCATTCACTGCTGTCCAATAGCAAGACACTTCAGAGCAGTGCCCTCTGGCAGTCAGTGAGGGCCAGACTGAAAAAGTGACTGATAATCTGATATTCTGACTACGGTCAACTGGGCTTCTTCCATCCTGGTTGTTATGAGAACGATGTGAGTGCCCACTGGTTTCTCAGACACATTCTGCCACCCAGAGGAAAAAAATCAAGTCTGGTAATTAGAAGGTCAATGTTGGGCTTGGAGAGAACATTTTCAACATGTTGGTGGGATTTGAAGTTATATTCATTACAAGAGAGCAAAGAGTGAGAGTGAAATAAAAAGTGAAGAGAACTAATAACGATCATCCTTTTTAACAAAACCGAATGAAAAGAAAGGCAAAAATAAGATGTTAGTCTTAGAGGTTAATAGGGAGAAGCGTGAAAGACAGTCATGTTTTCTTAGGTGATGGGCAGAATATTGCCACTTCCCTGAGATACCCATGTCCTAATTCTCAGAACCTGTGAATATGTTACCCTATATGGTAAAAGAGACTTTTCAGATGTGATTAGGGTTAAGGAGCTTGAGCTGGGAAGATCATCCAAGTGGACCCAATATAATGACATGAATCCTTAAAAATGGAGGCCCTTTCCTGGCCAGATCAGAGGGATGCTACGTTGCTGACTTTGAAGATGGCAGAATGGAGCCATGAACCAGGAAGGCAGGCAGTGTCTAGAAGCTGGAAAAGGCAAGGAAATAGATTCTCACCTAGAACCTTCAAAAGTAATGCAATTTTGCTGAAGCCATTTTTACCCCACTGAGGCCTGTATCAGATATCTGACCCCAGAACTGTAAGATAATAAATTTGTGGTTTTTTAAGCTACCACATTTACGGAAATTTGTTACAGCGGCAATAGGAAACTAACACACCTCCTTACAAATGAACCTGTTGTTGTAATCCTGATCCAATTGCTATAATATATTGTAGCAGAGTACAAAATCATATCAAATGGTATGGAATTAATTGCACATATAAAAAAAAATTTTTATACCAGTTATTATTAATAATTATAAAAAAATTCTAGCCATGAGAAGCATGAATACCTACTTATTATTAATAGGTTTCTTGAGAATGAAAATTTACCAGTCTTAAATGACTAAAAAGATGGAAGTGGTGGTTCAGTGGCGGAATTCTTACCTTCCGCAAGGGGGACCCAGGTATGATTCATGGCCGACGTACCTCAAGTGCAGCGACAACCTGTCAGTGGAGGCTTATGTGTTGCTAGATAATGCTGAACAGATTTTAGGAGCTCCAGGCTTAGACAGATGATGTAGAAAGCCCTGGCAATCTACTTCTGAAAAATCAGCCAATGAAAACCCTATTGATCGCAACTGTCTAATCCCATTGTGCATGGGGTCACCATGAGGTAAAGCGGGGCCAACTCAATGGCAGCTAACAACAACAACAAAATGACTAAAAAGTAACACAGCAAAGAAAAGGGAAAAAAGCATCTTTGAACTGAAGAAACATTGATTCTTGATTCTCAATCAGTTCACTCATCATTTACTCAACATGGACTCATCGCATGCCTTCTCTGTGTCCTGCTCTATTGTAGGTGCTGGGGATAGAACAGAAAAGAAGATTGACAAACTCCTTGTTCTCCAAGAGCTCACATTCTAGTGGTGGACTATAACAATAACGATATAGCACAAAAAAACATGTCACGTGATGATAAGTACTTGAAAACAATGCAACGGAATTTAGGGACATGGCATGACAAAAGGGAATGCTAATATATAAAAGGTAGTCAGGGGAAGTCTCTGAAAAGGTGACCTCAGAAATTTCATCTGAATAACCTTAAGGAATAAGTATACATATATCTAGGGACATGTGTTCCGGGGAGGGGGTGATAAGTGCAAAGGCCCTGGGGTAGGCTAACATTTATCAGGCTAAAAGGATAGTAGAAAGGCCACCGTGTTGCACAATGAAAAGGAGAATAATTGTAGAAAATGAGCTAAGAAAGGAAGGTATGCATGTATGCATAGGAAGCAAATCACATAATATCTTATAGGACATTTTTGAGAATTTAGCCCTTGCCCTGAGTAGCCATGAGGCCATTGAAAGCAGGGTTTGAGCAGAGCTGAATCATGATCCGAGTGAAATATTAAAAGGACCATTCTGGGTACTATGCCGAAAAAAATTGGAGGAAGGGGACAAAAATACAACGGGGAATTCAGTTAGAACTGGAGATGAAGGTGACTTGCACTACAGTTGTAACCTTGGAGGCAGTGGTTAGGTTCTGGAGCTGACAGATTTCACTGGTGGATTGGCTGTGGTTTATGAAAGAAAGAAAGGAGTCTACAACGACTCCAAAATCTGTGGCCTACAAACTAGAAAATAGCATTGCCAGCATGGGGGAGATCCTCACAAAGTAGCTTATGGTCAGCTACCTTTTGGCTCTAGGGGAACATTCTAAATCCACCTTGCCAAATTCTGGATGCAGTAGCCACACCTTCTGCTGTCCTTTCTCTTGGCTCTGCCTTTGTGTTCTGCTTCAGCCAGCCTCCTGACTTCAGACTTCTCCATTTTCTGTATCCCACCAACTCACTCCAAGAATGAAGTCAAGCTGTCTTGATACTTCCCTCATTCAGCTTGAGGAATAGGAGAGGAAGAGAAAAAGCAGAGTTTTCTCCACTCCTGCAAATTCCTTTCAAATTATTCTCTTCTAATAAACACAAGGGGCCCTGGTTGTGCAATGGTTAAGAGCTTAGCTGCTAACCAAATGGTCGACAATTCAAACCCACCAGTAGCTCTGTGGGAGAAAGACCTGGTGATCTGCTTCTGTGAAGATTACAGCATAGGAAACCCTTTGGGGCAGTGCTACAATATACAGTTATCCAAAACTATATTAAAAATATCAAATCTTATTAGAAATGAAAGGAATACACATTTAACAACAAGGTAACATCTGCCTATCAAATTGGCTATTAGTGAAGGAATCATCATCCTATTAGTGTTGAATGCAAGGGTGGAATTGGCAGGGTGTTTGTTAATTGGGACAAATTTACAGATTTTAAAGAGATTTAAAAAAAAAAAAACTAAAGAATGGCAAAATATTCATAGGAATTTTTATAGCAGTATTATATGTAAAAGTAAATATTTGGAAGCAATATGAGAATCCCGTACTAGAAGATTGGTTAAATCAATTATGTAATATACACATAAAGGAATAGTACTATATATTAAAATAATATAAAAAATATATATGACATGGAAAGATCTTGGTATACATTGCTAAGTAATAAAAAGCACATTGCAAAGTAATCACAGTGTGCTCACGTATTTGATGTACATAAATAGATTATAGAATTAGTATCAATGTACACACACACTACCATTGGCATCGTTGTTGTTAGGTGCCGTCAAGTCAATTTTGACTCATAGAAACTTTATCTCCTTTGTTTTCTAAATTTTTCCATAATAAGTGTGAATTTTGTTGATAGAAAAAACAGCAATAAAAAGCTATACAAATGTCGTTCATAGAAGGTTCATACTGACTGAAGAAAATGGTCGTGGTATAATGCTGAATGTAACAAGGAGAACACAAAATTACACATACAGAATGATTGCAAGTAAAAGTTTAAGTAGAAAAAGGTTGGAAGGAAATGCAATGAAATGCTCACGATGGTAATCTCTGGATTTGTTTTTTCTTTTATATTTTACAAATTTCCTGCATTAGGTATATCTTTATCTTCAAAAAAAAAAAGCCATTTGGAAACATTTTGTTTGCATTGTTCTATGTATCTCTGTAGGTGGATTAATTTGCAAACTTAAAGCTGCAATGAGAGCTGATTTTTGCTGTTTATTCTCCTTTTTGCATCCCACGTTGCTATATCATGAAAAGGCTTGCAGCTGATTGATTTCTCACTTTGTCTTTACTCCAAGCCCACATTCTTATCTTCAATCCAGCCCTTGTTGCTGCTTTGTTCCGTCTCCTCTATTTCACCCTGCCATTCTGAAATACGACCATTAATTACAACAGAGAAAAATCTGTGCAGGTAGTAGAAAAATCTGGACTTTATAATGCAATGTCTAATATCGATATTCACAAAGGGATTTCTATGTGGAAAGGATATCATCTGACAAACGAGGTAAAGATGAGGTCTCTGACATCCTGAAGAAAAAAACAGGAGCCGTAACTATTAAATCCCAGCAGGAGGGAGATACAGCTCTGAGTCACCAAACTAGATTAGGTCTTCAAGGAAATCTGTAAAATTAAGTCTATAAAAGCTGGCCCAGCTGGTTAATTAGCACACTGTACAGCAGATTATGTTTTATAGTTTGATTTTTATATTCTAGGCTACAGCCTAATAAGTCAAGCCAATTACATTACCAAGGACTTGATGATTTCTTTTCTTTTCCATATGCGCTCACTACCAATGGCTAAACTTACGTTTACATATAGTCAGGGCCATTTTTGTTGTATGCGTGATTTCTCAGACCTCCACGTTAAAACATCAGCAGTCAGTGGAATGCTTCCAGAATGGCTAACACACTTAATGCTATGCTCAGACCCCACGAGTGCCAGCCAAAGGAAATGATTCATTTATTAAGGTTGTAATTACAGGCTATGAAACAGCTGGTTATGGGCTCTTTCTACTTTCTAACATCTGTTAGTATGAGCAGAGAAAGGCACTGACTCATTCTTTTAAGTATCCTCTTCCAGGGGAGAAAAATGTTATAGTTTATAGGACTTAGGGTGTTCAGTCAGAACAATCGACAAGAGATCAAACTCTGAGAAGCCACGGTGACCAAGACAGGGACTTGAGCAGGACAATACAGTGGAAATCTTGTGACATCTTTCTTAATCAACCAAAAACCTACATCATGCATGCCACTCTAGAATAAACTCTACGGCCCAAAAGTTCCACAACTGATGATGATGATGTTGTTGTTGTTGTTAGGTGCCGTCAAGTCAGTTCCAACTCACAGCAACCTTACGTATAACCAAATCAAACACTGCCCAGTCCTATGCCATCCTCATAATAGTAGGTATGTTTGAGCCTATTGTGCCAATCCATCTCTTTGAGGGTCTTTCTCTTTTTTGCTCTCTACTTTATCAATGATAATGATGATGCTGTCTAATTGCCTTGGTTCTCTTGTTCCATTTCATTACAGAAACATTTTTGTACTTTGCTTTATGTAATTCATATTCTCTCTCTCATGTGGGCATATGCACACACATACACCCACAAAGATAAACTTTTCATTTTTCCCAGCCTATGCTCTACATATTTCCATTTTCATGTGTTTTCCCATGGTGTCTCATTGGCTTGAAATGCCTCCTTCACCCTGACTCCTCCCCCTGTCAGAATCTTACTCATCCTTTAACTCAAAACTCAAACAATCCTTTTTCATGAACACTGCCTTCTTGTGTTCCACCTGGATGTTATGAGTCAATATAATGCAGTGGTCAAGAAAGAATTGTTGTTGGACACGGACTGCCTGAATTCAAATTTCAGTGTAGCCACTTACTAATCCTATGACCTTAAACTGAGTATTTAACCATATTCTGCTTCATTTTTCCCTCTGTAAATTAAGGGTGATGATAGTATATCCATGTCACAGGATTGTTATGAGGATGTAATTAGTTAACATATTAAAAGGCACCTTGAATGATGCCTGACATACAGTGCTGGGGAGAATACTTATTCCTTGCACATGACACTTCCTTCTATTTAGACATAGAACACTCTTGGCCTCCCCCAAACTCTCCTCTCTCTTTTCACCAGAGAAGACTGGTTTAATCTTATTGGTGAACTTGAGAAGAACAAAGAGGGCATCTCACCTCCTCTCTTCTTGAGAGTAAGATTTCACCTGGACACATTCTTGCCAAGTAGGAGGAAGGTTCCTGTTCATTGTGAGGTCTTCCAGTTCAGCCTATCTCATTTAAAGAGGGGATTTTTGGCATCCATCTGCTCTTTTTCTTATTTTTACTTGGGTCAGAGCTTAGGTTAGAAGAGGAGCAGAGGGAAGGTGCTGTTATTATTGGGCCCTTTTGAAGACTCAGGAGCGTAAAATCAGTGGCTGTGAAGTTGATATCAACTCATGGCAACTCCATGTGCATAAAATAGAACTATGCTCCATAGGGTATTCAACATTTTTTAGTAGATTGCCAACCTTTTCTTTTGAGGTGCCTCTGGGTGGACTCCAACCTACAACCTTTCAGATAGCATCCAAGCATGTTAACTGCTTGCACCGTTCAGGCACACACATAGTCAGCACTTAATACATTTTAGCTAAGGCTGCTAGACATGAGATGAGACCATGCTTCGAAACTTAATTTTTATATCAAAGAAAAATATTCTAAATAAATATTGCACACTTGTATCTTAATAAGGAAAGTCTTACTTGGTGATGGTGTATTGGTGATGGTATGTGAAGAGTACCCAGTCAGAGTAAGAAAAGCTAGGTTCGAAGGTACTTGTCACACCAACGGTGGCCTGACTTTGAACATTTGGAAGTCTTGTCAAAAGAAAAATTTGATCAAGGAGCCAATTAGAATAAAAGGGTTTAGTGAGCAAAAAAAAAAAAAAAAAAAAACACTTTTCAGGCAGGGAATACTCAAGCTGAGGAGCTTCAGTTTACACAATGACAATGTCTTTTTAAATCTTTAGGTAGGTATCTTGCCCTTTGTTTTGATTGGTTAATCACATCTAATTTCGTTTTGTTTTGGGTACGGAATGATAAACTGATTTATCTTAAGTGGATAAGCATTGTCAACTCACACTGTTAATTCATGCAAGTTTAAGCTGATAAGTAAAACCTTCTTATGTTTCTATTCTTTTTCTTGTAAATGACCATATGTCTAGTTTTCGTTTGCCTTTTGTACCAGCAAAGTCACTTCAACTCTTGCCTATAAAAAACAAGTTACTTAACCTCTCTTTGTCAGTTTTCTTATCAATAGCGTAAGAATTGTCTTGGTTTCCTAAACCAAACCAAACCTATTACCACCAAGTCAATCCCAACTCAGAGTGACCTATATAATTGTCCCATTGGGTTTCCAAGGAGCAGCTGGTGGATTCAAACTGCCAGCCTCTTGGATAGCAGCCATATATCTTAACCACTGCCCGACCAAGGTTCCCTTAGTTTCCTAGGGCTGCCTTAACAGAGTACCATAGACAAGGTGGCTTAAAATTACACAAATTTATTGACTCACAGTTCTGTAAGCTGTTGTTGTTGTTAGGTGCCATAGAATTGGTTCTGACACATAGTGACCCTGTGTACAACAGAATGAAACACTGCCGAGTCCTGCACCATCCTCATAACCGTTGTTATGCTTAAGCCCATTTTTGCAGCCGCTGTGTCAATCCATCTCATTGAGGGTCTTCCTTTTTTTTGCAGAGACTGTACCAAGCATGATGTCCTTCTCAAGGGACTGATCCTTCCCGATAACATGTCCAAGGTATGTGAGATGTAGTCTTGCCATCCTTGCTTCTATGGAGCATTCTGGTTGTGCTTCTTCCAAGACATATTTGTTCATTCTTTTAGCAGTCCATGGTATATTCAATATCCTTCACCGACACCACAATTCAAAGTGTCAATTCTTCTTCAGTTTTTCTTACTTACCGTCCAGCTTACATACAAAATGAAGATGTCAGCAGGGCCATGCTCTCTCTGAAGGCTCTAGGGGATGATTTCTGAAGGCTCTAGGGGATGATTTGTCCTTCTTGCTCCTGCTTCTGGTAGCCCCAGACATTCTTTGCTTTGTTGCAGCGTAATTCCAATCTCTGCCTTTTCTTCACACTGTTGGTACCCTTGTGTTTCTGTGTCTCTGTATCTCTCCTCCTCATTTTATAAGGGTACCAGTCATATTGGATTATGGCCCACCCTACCTCAGTATGACCTCATGTTAATTTAACTCACACCTTCAAAGTCTCTATTTCCATCAAGGTCACATTCACATCAAGGTCTCTATTTCCATGCTGGGAGTTAGGGCTTCACCATAACTTTGTGAGGGACATAATTCAACCTATAACAGGAGTAATAAGTAGGATCACCTGTGAGAACGGAACAACACTTGTAAATTTCTTTAAAACAGCGATTGGCAGACAGTAAGTACTCAATCCATGCAAGGTGGTTTTATTAGTCTCTACAGCACAGAACTACTTCTACTCAAAGTACTGTTTGTGGAGAAAATATTTGAAGGCTGAGATCACAGTAAAAAATAAATAAATCACACCTTTTCTGATGATATCCTCCAAACCGAGTTAATAAAAGAGATACAATATTCCATTCAAGGGCTGCCTGTCTCAGCCATAAATATTCATCCTCATGTTCCTGAAACAAAATTCTAATTGGGTTCACTCTGGATGATTTAGAATATGTATGATTCCTTTTATTACCTGGTCATTCTCTGTTAATCCTGTAGTTAGGTGATAGTCCACTGCCACAAGTGCTTTCTGTCACATTTCTAGGGTATAATCTTTCAGAAGATATTTAATACATACAAAATTTCCAACTTTTGACATCAACCACACAGTAAAAGGTACAATGATTGGAATGAATCAGATTCAGATAACAATTAATAATAATTACCAGTGTTATACAAATGGAAGAATCTTACTGCTGCTTAAACGGATATGTGATAAAAATGAATAAAAAATTAATGCTAAGGACTGGATTTTGATCTGAATAAAATATTTTGAGGATGCTAAGCAAGGACCAGAATTTCGAGGCTTCCATTTCAGATTGTTTCTTGAAAAAAAGCATAGTTCAGAGTTTTTTTCTTTGGAAACTTGAATTATGTTGGCCAGTGAATTACCTTATCTTTTAGGATCAATAAACCACATCAAGCTTTAGAACTAGGTTCCTCTTTCAAGACATGAATATAATGAGATGACACAGCAAATTGCCTAAGGAAGAAGATAACACTAAGAAAAGGAAAGTCATACCAACTCAATGTCAATATCACTAGCATTTGTTAGGGACAAAAAGAGTCACCATGGCAACTTAGTAGGTTCATCCAACAAGTGGATTCTTATATATTCTGACTTAGAGAGAGTTCTACTGTGGGGGATAAAAGGAAAAGTATAAAGGGTAGAGGTTTGTAGTGTGTGTTATTATTTACACACTCTGGAAAAGGTATTTTTTACCAATATCTGATGACTATTTGCTAAATTTCTAGATTTCATGTCTGTGCTTGTTTCTGGAAATTTCATGCATTGTTTTGCAACTTACTGTAATAGCCTGGGAGCCCTGTTGGCACAGTGATTAAGAACTCAGCTGCTAACCAAAAGGTGGACAGTTTGAATCCACAAGCCGCTCCTTGGAAACACGACTGGGCAGTTCTACTCTGTTTTATAGGGTCGCTATGGGGGTTTTTATGGGGGGTAATAGAGTGGGGATAAAAGCTCAGGTGTTATTCTATTGTTCAGTTGAAATTAGGGTCAGTACTGAAATAAGAATTCATAAATCAGTTTTCCTTAACAGAAAATGGTCTGTTTGAGGATGTACATTCTCAGTAATGTGCCAAGGCTTTCCAATACTTTGTAATAACTTTTTCCTTATGGTAGAATTGAGCAGTTAACCAATTGAAAAACAGACAACTTGATTGTGTCTTTAGATTACCCTGGCTAATGGGGCCAAATGAATGGAACTGGACTATTTCATCTGCCTCTTTGCTGTATCCAACTAGGCAGAGTAGCTGGGTAGGCAATACTGCTCTGTTGAAGAGACTTTCCCTTTTCTATATGCATTACATGCATTAGTGAGGATGAAAGGGAGATTTGGGTAAAACAGGTGGGGATACAGGGAAGTACTCTAAAATTATATCATATTTCCTACCCACTACTAAATTCTTTTACTAAATCTAACCTACACGTAAGACTATCCAATTCAGTTGTAACTCTGTTCCTGGTGATTGGGGATGCATGTTCAATCAATGGAGTCCTGGTGGCACAGTGGTTAAGTATTCGGCCTGTAACTAAAAGGTCAGCAGTTTGAATCCACCAGCCGCTCCTTGGAAAGCTAATGAGGCAGTTCTGCTCTGTGCTGCTCCTTGGAAAGCTAATGAGGCAGTTCTGCTCTGTGCTGTAGGGTCACTATGAGTTGAATTCAACTCAACTCAACGGCAGTGGGTTTGGCTGGTTTCGGGTTGGATCAGGTAGGGAAAGCTGGTTCCTTGCTGTGCTTCAGATTAAGACTCAGATATTTGTTAAGGACTATCCAGATATAAGTGCATCCTACATAGCTATAACTTGGTAGGTTCCTTTGGGATTTGCCATTAAAAATAAAAATTACTTAATTCTCACAATTTGGCTACAGTTATAACAAAATTATCTAGGCAGTTAAATGTATACAATTAATTGCAGACTGCAAAATCTTCTAAATAATGTTGGTTCTGAAACCCTGCTCTGCCATGGCTGCCCCCACTTCATTCGCTGCCCTTGCAAACAGCAGTCTCTAACTGTAGTTTGTATTTGGTGCCAGATCTTTTTGCACGCATGGGCCGCATGCACAGATCTGAGGAACCGTGTCCTTACCTGACACCAGACCTGAGCATTGCTGGAGGGGAAATATTCTCTGGCAACACAGCCCCTTTGCAAAGTAAGAGGTCCCACAACGCAGACTTCCTGTGAGAAGTGACTCAGCATGACTCAGGACCCAGATCTTCAGATTTGGGCACGAGAGGTCTCAGGGTGTAGGGTTTCAGGAGTCAACCCCTGCCCCCTGGGGACTCAAGGACATAAAAGGTCCTGATCCCCTCAAGCGGGGAGTGCGTGGTCTTTCAGCTGCTAGGCCCCACATTTCTCCTTGCCTGTGCAGACAATAAATTGCCACTTTCTGTTTCCCTTGCAATTGGCATTCAACTTATTTTGATCAGCTAATAGGACAGGACAAGAACCCAAGGATTTTGTTTACAGTTCTAATTTTCTAGCTCTTACATCTAGACTTTTCCCCTTAGCCCAAACTGTATATAAAATTGCCTACCAGTTATCCCATCTGGTACTTCATACTCAACATAGCCTAACCCAAATTTAAATCATTCACTTCAAAACTTGATTCCTGGTCCTATGCTTCTATTTTAGTAAATTATACTGATATCCATCTAGTTGTGCCATCTTGAAACCTGGATACTAACCTCAGTGAATACTCTCCCTCCCAGTCAATTCCTATCAATTGTACCTCCTACATAGATCATGAATCCATCCCCTCCTTTCTATCCCCACTTCCCCCACAACTCTTTAACTTATTTCTGTCTCGGTAAAGGAGATGAAAACTTTTGGAAGATGGGTGGTTAGGTTGGAAGTTTGTAAATGAGGACACAAACTGTCACTCATAGGCATGAATTATATAACACTCAATGCCTTTGATAGAGGAGAAACATTAAATTCTAAGAGCCCTTTTTTAGAAATTTCAGATTCAATTACTCTGTTGAACTGGCTTAAGAGGTTAACTCCTAGACTCCCAAGGGATTACATGTTGGAACCGAAGAAAATAGAATTGTCCTAAGGAGTCCAGGACCCAAGGAAATCGCACTATGTCATGCTCCTAACCTCCAACAATAGTTTTACAGACGATATTACTTTAAGGTAAACATTACGATAAGTCTATAAAATAGATACCCAAAGAAAAATACTATTCTGCATTTGAGGAGTCTATTTTGTAGAGGCGAGAACCTGGGTTTTCCCTATACCTTCAAGATTGCAGACCGGCTATGCCAGAGGCTTCGGGGGGCTCCATCCTCACCCACTGCTGCATGCTGCCTGCCTCCCAGCAGCGCGTTTCACCGCAGCAGGAGACAGCCCAGGTCCAAGGATATGAATTGCATCAAGTTGCATATCCCAGGACAGATGCTGTCAGCCTTTACTGCATCAGAATCTCCTCTCCAGGTTTTCCCATATTACAAATGCCTGGTCCCCACTCCAGGAGATTCTGAGTTACACTTCTGATTGTTGAACACCAGTGGGTGAGAACCTTGGTTCCAGAGATGATTCTGACTCAGATGAGGCAAATCATAATAATTATAAACCTCTAGTTAAGTATCTTCTCTATATTAAGTGCTTTACTCAGTGTTTTACATATATAGTCTCATTTAATATATAATCTTCACATTAATGTGAGGTAGATGTTGTTAGCCTCATTTCAGTGATAAAAAATCTGATGCTAAAAAAGTAACTCGTAAGTGACAGAGTTTAGTCAAACTTGGGTCCAGTTTATGCCAGCACAACACTTCCTCTTTGAGATTCTGTCACAGTTATAACCCCTGTATAGATAGTTACCTCATGAGCTTGGTGACTGTTTGGGGAGGAGGGAGTAAGGAAGAGGATGGATAAACATGCCTTACTTCCATGGACTCCTTACCGGAAAACCGATGCTTTTCTTGTCAGGAATTTTTTAAGATTGAGCCTAGAATAAAGTTTAATTACTTGAAAACGTAATAGATCTTTAATCTGCAGATGGCTTATGGAAACTTATTTCAGAAAACTTCAAGATCTTAAACGTCTTCTCTATCTTTCCCAAGAGCCCAGGTGGCACAAGCAGTTTGCGATTGGCTGTTAACCTAAAGATAGGCAGTTATGGATTAAATTGTTTCCCCCAAAAAATATCTCTCAACTTGTCTAGGCTGTAACTTCCACTATTGTGTGGCTGTCCTCCATTTCATGATTGATGTAATTTTCCTATGTGTTGTAAATCTTCATCTCTGCCTGTGGTTAATGAGGCAAGATTGGGGTATGTTAAAGAGGATTAGGGTGGGATGTAACACCCCTACTCAGGTCACATTCCTGATCCAATGTAAAGGGAGTTTCCTTGGGCTGTGGGCTGCATCACCTTTTATCTTACAAGAGATAAAAGGAAAGAGAAGTGAACAGACAGTTGGGGACCTCATACCACCAAGAAAGCAGCGCTGGGAGCAGAGCACGTCCTTAGAACCTGGGTTCCTATGCGGAAAACTCCTAGTCCACCTGAAGACTGATGAGATGACTCCTGCAGAGACGACAGAAAGAAAGCCTTCCCCTGGAGCTGAAGCCCTGAATTTAGACTTCTAGTGTACTAGATGGTAAGAAAATAAATTTCTCTTTGTTAAGGCCATCTGCTTAAGGTATTTCTGTTACAGCAACACAAGATAACTAAGACATCCACCCAGTGTTTTCATGGAATAGAAGGCCTGGATATCTGCTTCCATAAACATTACAGCCAAGAAACCCTATGGAGCAGTTCTTCTCTGCTACACATGTGGTCACCATGAGACAGCAGCTAACAACAACAACATCTTTCCCAGTGATTGACAAATAAACAGGTTTCTTGGCTTCATCATATGCCCTGTGGCCTCCTTGAGGATCCTAGTTTTTCCATCCTTCCATATCTTCAGCCTCAGATTGTTTCCAGGACCCTCAAGTCCAGAATCAGTGGTGCATCAAGTTTCTGTCACGTTTGTTTCTTTGTCCTTAGGGCAGCAGCTCACTTTTAAATGACTTAACTGATGGGGCACACCTGTACTGCTCTTTTCTTCACCATCACTACTGGAATCAGCAAGTAAAAATCCCTTCGACAGAACTCTGTTCCAAATCTTAAAGTTACCCTTAGGTGGGCCTCCCATTTTTTAATACTCAAAAATTCCACAATGATTACCATACATTATACCAGTATCTATATACGAATCTGTAAGTGGCATTTCTAATGAAAGCAGAGAATAAGGATTATAGCCTAATGATCAATATTAACATTAATTTTTGTACATTTTAGAGTAATAAGTAAGGAGGTACCATCAATTTCAAAAATCAGCCTCTGGTGTCCAGTTAATAACTAGTGGTCCATCTTTTTCTCCTAGGCTTAGGGCCCTATTACAAAAGCAATTTGTTTCCTCAAGTGTGCTCCTCCTGCAGATGTGACCTGTCATTAGGTTGCAAAATTACCCCCGCACCCCTGCGCAGAGATTTTTCACCTGACTACCAATATAGTACAGTCCAGAAGGAGCCAAAGACTAACGAGCACCAAGCCTACCCAGGCCCTCTGTGCAGGGAATTGAGACAGGTAGAGCAGGGTATACTTGTTGAAAATGGAAAACTATTTTAAGGCTCTGGCCAATTTCTTTCTAAATCATTACCTGATAGTGATTTAATGGAGGAGAAGTTTGCATTATACCTGCATGACAAGGCAGAATTGTTGCTTATTTTGTAACCTGAAATAATGATCAAGTGGTTTCTTTAAGTCACCTGTCTATAAGAGATAGATGGGAAAGAGAGAAAGGCTTCATGCTCTCTTGTCACGAATAACTGTGACATGCCCT
The DNA here is from genome assembly GCF_030014295.1 of Loxodonta africana. Taxonomy (NCBI): domain Eukaryota; kingdom Metazoa; phylum Chordata; class Mammalia; order Proboscidea; family Elephantidae; genus Loxodonta; species Loxodonta africana. The sequence continues at coordinate 104,737,961 of NC_087343.1, read as the reverse complement.
ATCACTAATCTTCCTTTGATTAGAGCCCTAGAGTAGGAAGGAAGCAATTGCGGCAATGCCCCATTAACCATGAAAGGAATGGAAGTACTCTTTTCTGAGGGCAGAATGAAGATAAAGTGAGAATCCCTTGATGCTGTTAGAAAAGGAGAACCAGCTGCATTGCCTTTTAACACCTTTCCTGATATAACTATGTAGGATGGTCATTCACCAAATTTTTAAAACATTGTAATTATCTGCATTAATTTGAGAAGATACTAGGCTGCCTGCTTAAAAAATAAAGAATTCAGAAATGGTCAATCCTAACATGCCAGCTTTTTGTCATAGGAAGCGTTTATTGTTTTCATCATATTAGAGCCTTTAATTAACTGGTCAAATATAAATAGAAAGAATCAGATCTCTATATAAGAATTAAAAAAACAAACAAAAAAAGGATCCCAAAGAAATACACTGATGATATAACAAGGTCTCTTCCCTAAAAGTGAATACCAACAAGGAAGAAAACGGTTAAAAGAAAAAAAAATTTTTTTAAATAAACTTCCTTAGAGAAATACAAAAGTTTGGAGTAGATTTATTTGAGATAATGATGAACCACACAATGTAGCCTAAACTTAAAACCCAGAAAAATCCACACATCTTTTTATCAACAGCATCTAGCATTAGGAAAACAAAATCTAGGGCACAGTAATTTTAGTTTTAGTATTGTACATAACAACTCTTTCATAACACTTGTACATATTATCACTCAGTTTACAGAAAAACCTTCTCAGGTACTAGGAGCCCTGGTGATGCAGTGGTTAAGTGTTTGGCTGTTAACTAATAGTTTGGCATTTTGAACCCACTAGCCATTCTGTGGGAGAAAGATGTGGCAGTCTGTTTCTGTAAAAATTTACAACCTTGAAAACCCTATGGGGCAGTACTACCCTGTCCTATAGGGTCACTATGAGTCGGAATCAACTCTACAGTAACAGGTTTGGTTTGGGTTTGGTAATTATAGGTAAGAAAGGTCTGGTAGTCTACTGCCAAAAATCAGCCAAGGAAAACCCTATGGATCACAATAGTCCAATCCAAAACCAGTCACGGGGGTGGTGCGGGACTGGGCAGCTTTCTGTTCTGTTGTGCCTAGAGTCTCCACGTATTGAGGGATGACAATAAGTAACAATGAATAAGTTGTCTGTTAAGTAGTTAGTTAATGGAGAGGTCTTGGATTACACTTAAAATTTTGTTTTTGTTTATTCTTGTTCTAAGTCGTGCCTTATCTACAGATAATAGTTATGACACTACTAATTGAAGCACTATTTTTTAACATAAATATTTCATTATTACAGAAAAAGCTCTTATTAGTTAAAAAAAAATTAGTTAGGATAGCATAATATTCTTGTAGGTCAGTCAGTTTAGCACTTACTGTTCTTTTTTCTTCTTCCAAATGACACAAAAGTTTCCATTGGTCTTCAGATATTGAACTTGTTTTGTTTCAGGTCCCAGAAAGTTCTGTTTTAAGACTTCTATATAAATTCCGACGTCCCCAGGATATATGTTATAAAATAAATGTACAGATCATTTCAATGGAATCTAAGGGAAAAATGAATTAAATTGTAGAATTGAGAGAACACATTACAGATTTTAACAATTTCTGTTGGACCATCAGCTCCACTGGACTCAGAAGACACCAGTATTTGTTCTATTTTGAGCAGTAAAAAAAGGTAGAATTGATTCTATTACATAAAATAATAATAAAACTGTTCTGTATAAGTGAAATTCTTGATTTTTGTTGTTTGTGTCAGTACCTACAATTTTAGTTAGAGAATTCGGGGGCTCATTTATCTCAAAGCTCATTTGCCCTACCCTACTAGGGTAGACACTCCTTCTTTACCAGTGTTTACTTCTCCTCTACTCCTGACCACTTGCTATAACTACACTTCTCAGAGATACTGTGGTTGGGCATAGCCATGTGAGTTTCTTTGGCTGATGGAATGTGAGTAGAAATGGCAATGTCTTTTCTATGTAGAAGCATTTGGCAGTGCTTAAGTTTCCAGACCTCTACTCCCTTTGACATTTTGACCCGAAACATTCTCAATGGTAAAGTTTCCATCAGCTTGAATCCCAGAGAGAAGATGACGCAAAGCAGGCCTTCCCGCCATCCGCATTGTTGACATGTGAAACGCATTTGTTGTTTGAAGCTCCAGAAATCTGAGGGTTGTTTTTATTACAACATAACCTAGTGTATCATAATTGATTGTCACTGTTGTTAGGTGCTTGCGAGTCAGTCTCAACTCATAGTGATCCTATGTACAACAGAACTAAACACTGCCCAGCCCTGCTCCATCCTCACAATCTTTGTTACGCTTCAGCACATTGTTGCAGCCACCGTTTATCAATCCATCTCTTTGAGGGTCTTCCTCTTTTTCCCTGGCCCTCTGCTTTACCAAGCATGATATCCTTCTCCAGGGAGTGAGTCCACCTGATAACATGTCCAAAATATGTAAGACATAGTCTCGACATCCTTGCTTCTAAGGAGCATTCTGGTTGTATTTCTTCCAAGACAGATTTGTTCATTCTTTTGGTAGTCCATGGTATATTCAACATTCTTCGCCAACACCACAATTCAAAGGTGTTAATTCTCCTTTGGTCTTCCTTATTTGTTGTCCAGCTTTTGCATGTATATGAGGCAATTAACACAAATACTTTGGTCCTTTGGAAATAGTGACAATATTCATTGAATAACAGTAGAGAGGAAATCATTGTGCATGTGTATCTTTAAAATAGATTGTATCATTCTCAATTAATAAAATTTATGTTTGCAATTTATTACATACTATGTGCCAACCATTGTTCTAAAAACACTTTATGTATGTATATATCACTTAGTATTTACAATAATGAATAATTTGATTTTGTACATGAGGGATCTGAGACTCAGATAATTCAACTGAAATCACCAAGTGCACACACATAGTGAGTGGTGAGGCTGGAATGAGAACTTCAATCTGTCTGAGGTCCAAGTCTTGTCTTTAAATGCCATGACACATCCTGTATCTTAAAAAAAAAAAAAAAAGACAATGCATATAAAGGAACGCCCATAAATAAGAGGTTTGACTCCAAAAATAAATGATTAAGTACAAAGGCTTGCCCGCATCTAAAGTTTTTAGATCAGCTCACAGCTTGCATTCTCAAAAGAGTCCTGTAACTGGGCTTCAGTATGCTATTATGGAGCATAATTTAGCATTTCTATAAGTTGGCATTTTTGTATCTATGCATGTTCTATTTAGATAAATTTAACCAAATTTTCTCAACTGGTTTTGCAAGATAATTTAAGCCCTAATGCCCTAAAGCAACCATTGTATGTAATGAATTAAATTCTCTGCTACACATCTAAAATGGTACTAGTTATGTAACACCCTTGGGGGAATTGAGAAAATAGTCACCAAATAATTTCCTGTGGTTCAGATGAGGAATTTCAGTTGGGAAGTACTGCTAGCAGTACAGTTTTAGCTGCACTTAACCACCCAATTTTATCTTATGTTCCAGAGATACTACCAGTTTTGCTTCCAGGTACGATTTATTGAGTACCTACTCTATCCTATAGGGTCACTATGAGTTGGAATGATTTGAGCAACGAGTTGGGATTTTTTTTGGTGCCCTGTGCCCTGTGACTCACTGATTTTACATATAAATATGTATATGTATACATTTACACACATGTTTGCATGTGTATGTATGTGTGTATGTTTGTATACACACATATACATATGCGTATATAATATAAATATGATTATCTCATTTATTGCTAATAGCAACCCTTAAAAGATATGTATTATACTTATTTTTCAGATAAGAAAAAATTGACTTACATAACACTCCTTTTGCTTCCTTCTCAAACTCTCCCAGCCCTCAGGTTATAAACATGCTCAAACTCTCTTATATTAACCCTCCTCCCACAACACTTCCTCAGCCTGAAGTTTTGTTCTACTTCCACCACCAAGTTTTTTGAAAATAGTGATTCATACCTATCACATCCAGTTAAGGAAGGGGCAAAATCAGAATTGAAACCCAGATCAGAATGATCCAGGGATTGTAGTCTGTCCTCGCCAGAAATTACTCAGACCTTAAAATAAAATTCAGGGGATTTATTCAAGGTTAATGACTACATTCGAATGTGGAATCACCAGCTCACACAAAGTGAAACCTAGTGATTCCAAAGAGTGGCCGGGTGCCGTGGCTTCTTATGGAGCAGAATCAGGCGCTCAGGGTGAAATGTTGCCATTGTTTAGAAAGTGATGGGGGAAGTTAGAGGCAGGACAATCCAAAGCCATCTTCGAGATTGGACATAAATGTATATGTGGGGATAAGTGATTGGGTTATTGATCATAATTACAGGGGTATGTGAGGGTAGAGAGCATACGGGGTGACAAGACAATTACAGGTCATGTTTCTCTGGGAATATGTCATTAAAGCCGCTGTTTCAAGCATCTCTTTCACCGGGGGTCCACCGTAAAGGAGGCTGATAATGCAGTGCGTCAAGACCCTCCGGGTCCAGGTTTTATCTACCCTCTCATCTGCCTGACCACGGAGGAAAAAGCACCTGGGAGCGGCTTTCGACATCCTATATCTGCTTGGTCACAGGTCAAGGGTCTTTTGGGAAAGACTGTCCACATCTTGCGTCTGTTTACTCGCAGAGAAAAAAATGTCTCCTTTAGGGTATATTTTAAGGGTAACCAAAGATTAGGCACAGAAGAGAAAACCGCTATTTTAAAATGAAATTTCTTCTCTGGCCTGGGCCAGGGTCCTCTACTGGCATCAAATGCCTTGTATGATTGGGTACATTAGTATAGGTGGGCTCCCAAGGATTGGTTTCCTGAATTAATTGCAGGAGTTCCGGCCGGCACATACAACGGCCATAGTGACAAGATGCTTATAATGTACGTTTTTCAGATTGTTCTTTTCAGGTGCCATCGAGTCAGTTCTGACTCACTGCAACTCTATAGGACAGAGTAGAACCGCCCCATAGGGTTTCCACAGTGGGGCTGGTGGATTTGAACTGCCAACCCTTTGGTAAACAGCTGAGCTCTTAACCACTATGCCACCAGGGCTACATTTTTCAGAATAGGTTGTAAAAATGTCTTCCTGGAAGTAAAACATTTCTTGAGGAGGTTTGGTACTAGGCTTGCTACAAGCTTGGCACGAAGGCCTGTTCCTTGGGTACTGTCTTTCCACAACCTCCTTTTGACCACAGAGGTAACATTTCTTGAGTTGCTGGCCCCAGGAGGTGTTACAAAGGTTATATGTTTAGAAAAATATATGTTTCAGCAAAAGCATGAGACACCCTGTTAGAACAGGCACTTCAGCCTGATCAAAAAACCTTTGAATTATTTTCTTCAATACACTTCTAAGGCCTACACCACATGCTTGCTCACAGGATAACATCTCTCTATTTTTTCTAGGCATAGGGACATAGTGTGTGTAGTTGTGTGGTGGATTTGTGGGTATGAGGTAGACCTCAGACTAAACACGGTCATGTTCTCTGCTATACCACACAAGCCTGTGAAGCCAGTGGTCATAAGTTCAACTCTCCTTCCCCCCAGAGTGATATTACAAAATTATTCAACTTCTTGTCAACACCATCTTTCTCTATTTCTCAATTCTCACTTTTCACAAAGCCAATCCCAGGCTCCTCCATCAGACAGACATGTCAGTTCAGAGCATTTCTTACCACCTGTTTTCTTTCTTGAAAGAAAAATAAAACTTTTTCACTTTCAACTCAGTCTTTTTAAAATACAGTCAAGGCTATCTACCCTTAACAAAGTTGTACTTTTGTTTTAACCGAAGCCATCATTTCTATACATACCTTATCATGAGACAGAAAATATATATATCTTATCATGAGACAGAGGACATCTTGAAATCACAGTACCCAAGTCAGAACTCTCTAATCCACACAGTGAGACTAATGTTCCCAGACTGAACTCAGTAAAATGTCAAAATCATGGAGAAATTTAGGATATAGTATAGCTCTATATCTAACATAAGATATAGTCTTCCTTTAGCCAAAATTATTTGATATTCTTACTCAACTACTTTTACACATAGGAAAACGAAAGAAGGTTAATAAGAGGTTGATTCTAATAAGAAACTGAAATTAATTGTCTTCCAAATTGTAGTACTAGATGCTACAGTCAGTGGGAGAGCTTCCTGGAGAAAGGACTCTGGAATTGATAATGACTGAGCACCCACTATAGGCCACATACTTCACTATTCTTATTCCTAATTCTCACAACCTCTTGAGGTAAATATCTATTCCAGAACTTTGACCATTTAAATCCTCTTTTTTAAGACTAAAGCCTCCTTAAATATTCACCACACATTTAAGAATATATTTTCTGTTCTCTTGGGGCAAAGTGAAAATTATATCTTATGGCTATTAACTATCATTCTTAGGTACACTCTTCTCAAAGGACAAACTTTTCATTATTGTAACAAATGGACCATTAATGCTTTTGACATTCCTGTGAGAAACTGATGTTAAAAAAAAATTGCGTCAGATTTAAAAAAAAAAAAAATACTACTACCCAGTGAGAGAAAGAGGTTATAATTGGAGACTACCACATCACCACCATCACCATTGGGCAAGAGTCAAAGATGATTTAAAGCTATCTTAAAAGAAAGGAACATTGCCCTATAAGGCAGCCTGAGGAGGCAATGGGATCCCAACAAGGCAATCCAAGTGAATATATATCACAAGGAACTGGAGGCTGAGGTGGGAGTCATAAATGGCCATCAATTATAGAGAATAAGTAGATGAGAATTTTGATTGAAATTTCAGTAAAAATAATGGATTAATTTGGAGATAATTGGCATCTGTATGCTAATAAATGGTATAACTCTTTAACATCTGTCAGAAAAGTTTTTTATTACCTCCTCTATTTTATATAGGGTCACTATGAGTTGGAACTGACTTGACGGCAAAGGTTTTTTTTAATATAGAAGCTTCACACCACTTAATTAAATTTGAATCTAGGAATCTTATCATTTGGGTAACTAATTTAAACAGTATATACTTTTAAAATTATATTTCCTACATATGTGTTGCTGGTTTTAGGAATGCCTTTTTTATATATATACAGATCTTAAAACCAGTACCTCTGAAAAACTCTTATTAATGCTAGTAATTTGTAGATTCCCTTGTCTTTTCTACTTAGACAATATCTTCAGCATGTAATCACGGTCCTGAGTCTACCTTTCTCATCCTATGCTTTTTATATATTTTTCTTGTCTTAGTGCACTGAATAAGACCTCTAATAATGATGACTAGAAGCAGTGACAGCACTACACAAGTTTCATTTCTGATTTATAGAAAATAGATCTATCACTTCACTGACAGCTGTGTGTATTGCCATGGGTTTTAGCAGATAATCGTTATCAAATTAAGGAGATTTCCTTCTATTTCTAGTATACTAAGAGGATTTATTGTTGTCTAATCTTCCTTTTTTTTTTTTTTTTTGGTACAGTGACTCTATGTATTCCTTTCATCTTCTTTTGATGCTTCCTGTGTCCTTCAATATTTTGCCTATGGAGTCCTTCACTATCACAACCTGAGGCTTGAATTTTTCTTCAATTCTTTCAGCTTGATAAATGGTGAGCATATTCTTCCCTTTGGGTTTTCTAACTCCAGATCTTTGCACATGTCATTATAATACTTTCTCTTCTTGAGCCGCCCTGTGAAATCTTCTGCTCTTTTACTTCCTCATTTCTTCTGTTCACTTAGTTACTCAACTTTCAAGAACAAGTTTCAGAGACTCTTCAGATATCCATTTTGGTCTTTTCTCTTTCCTTTCTTTTTAATGACCTCTTCCTTTCTTCATGTATGATGTCCTCAATGTCACTCCACAACTCATCTGGTCTTTGGTATCTCTATGCTGAACAAATAATCTGAGAAGCTGGACAATATGAAGAAGAACGAGGCATCAGGATTAGAAGAAGACTCATTAACAACCTGCGTTATGCAGATGACACAACCATGCTTGCTGAAAGTAAAGAGGACTTGAAGCACTTACTGATGAGTATCAAAGACTACAACCTTCAGTATGGATTACACCTCAATATAAAGAAAACAAAAATCCATATATCCTAGAGGAATAAGAGCTGTCACACAAACAGACATATGCACACCCATGTTCATTGCATCATCGTTGACAATAGCAAAAAGATAGAAACAACCTAGATGCCCATCAACAGATGAGTGGATAAAAAAAACTGTGGTACATACACACAATGGAGTACTATGCAACGGTAAAGAACAATGATGAATCTGTGAAGCATCTCACAACGTGTATGAATCTGGAAGGAATTATGCCGAATGAAGTAAGTCAATCACAAAAGGACAAATATTGTATGAGACCACTACTATAAAAACTCATAAAAAGGTTTACACACAAAGAGAAACAATCTTTGATGGTTACAAGGGAGGGGAGGGGGTGAGAATGGAAAAACACTAAATAGACAATAGATAAGTAGTTAAAAAAAAATCCTCACAACTGGGCTAATAAGCAACATCACGGTAAATGGACAAAAGATTGAAGTTGTCAAAGATTTCATTTTACTTGGATCCACAATCAACACCCATGGAAGCAGCAGTCAAGAAATGGAAAGATGCATTGCATTGGGCAAATCTGCTGAAAAGATCTCCTGAAAGTGTTCAAAAGCAAAGATGTCACTTTAAGGACTGAGGTGTGCCTGACCCAAGCCAAGGTGTTTTCAATTGCTTCATATGTTTGCAAAAGCTGGGCAATGAATAAGGAAAACCAAAGAAGAATCGATGCCTTCGAATTGTGGTGTTGGTGAAGAATATTGAATATAACATGGACTGTCAAAAGAACGAACAAATCTGTCTTGGAAGAAGTGCAGCCAGAGTGCTCTTTAGAAGCAAGAATGGCGAGACATTGTCTCAATTATTTTGGACATATTATCAGGAGGGATCAGTCACTGGAGAAGGACATCATGCGTGGTAAAGTATAGGGTCGTGGAAAAAGAGGAAGACCCTCAGCGAGATGGCAGAGTAGCTGCAACAATGGGCTCAAGCATAACAACAATCACAAGGATGGCAAAAGACCAGGCAGTGTTTCACTGTATTATACATAGGGTCACTATGAGTCAGAACCAACTCTATGGCACCTAACAACAACAATTTTTCATTTTGACCTTAAATAGTTGCATTAGCGATTCAATAAGCATTCTCTCCATTATCAGTGGGTCCTTGGACAATCAGCATGAGAATCACTTGGTAGTACTCACAACTTCTTATTCCCGAACCTTAGTCCGCACCTGTGGGAACAGCAATTTGGAGGATGGGGCTTGAAAACACACATTTAACAAAGCCCTCCCGTGGAGTCTCTTGCACACTAAGGTTTGAGGACCACAGGTTTTTATGATCTTCAAACAGCCCCATCTTGATTCTAGTCAAGTAAAAAATGTGTTTTCTCTTTTCAGAGAACCATCTTCATAAGCTGGTATTTGAGTATTGTATTATATGAAGAGGTACTTGTTAGGCTGGCAACAATTATAATGAATCCCCAAACGGAAACTTGCATTAAAAAAACTGAGCATAGGACATTTTTGGACTAGCTTCAGAGAATTTTCTTCTAAACCCAAAGCAAACGAGAGTGTCTTTTATTGTGAAATATATGAACTCTGCTGGAAGAACAGTATTTTCAGAGAAAACAGGTCTTCTGTTAGTCATATTAATTTATTAATTGTTTCCGTAAGATTTCTTTCAAAACAAACTTTTACTGTCCTGTCACATGTTTTTTATATAAAAATTCAATTAAATCACAAAGATACCTAATCATATAATGAAAGAAAAGCACACACACACACAAACATAAAATGAGGTAGAAAATTTCAAAGGCCATTTTTTCTCCTGATTAAAACTCATAATATAATTACAACAGCTATGTTTTTCATCAAGGAAGTATTTAAGCAACTAATTTTTATATAAATATATTCCATGCTAGTTCAATAAATTAAAAAAAGGAACATAATCTTGTTAAGATGCAATTCAGAGAGAACAGTGGGTGGACAGCTATTAACATGTGAAAGCAATGAATGAATGTACTGAATAACTAAACCCCGTAAATTATTCACAACTAACCAACAGAATTTAGATGATTTTTTTTTTCATAAATTAGGTGAGACCTATTTGTGGAGTAATAACTAATTTTAAAACATTTTTAAGATGCCAAATTGATCTCTTTTTGTACTGTTTAATGGCATTTGAATTCTACTGCAGTTTGGGAATAAGGTCCCAGATCACCTGCTGATCAGAAACCAGTGACAAGGCCCTGTCATTATGCCAGGAATTGATGTGCTGATAAGCCTGCTGGTGGCTCCTTCAGAAATACCCCACAAAGAATTGAAAGTTCTTATCAAACATCCAAGGACAAACATAATGGTAGTTTCTTTTCCCCACATTTTTTATTATTCTTCTTTTCCTTCAAAACCTATTTAATTCAACTTTTATGAGTTATATAATATTTTATTTCTTCTACTCAATTAAAAAAAATGATGCAATCCACAAGTTGCCACTATTTTAGCTTTGGTTTTGATTTGCCATCAGCATTAAGACAAAGGGAGAATGTGTCTCTCATTTCTCAGTAGGAAGGTTTGTCTTGAGCAATTTGGCTTCACAAATGTACTTACATCATTTCCATCTTTCACGCATAATATCAAGGCCTTATTAAGTTTAGCCTAAATGGATAAAATTACAACTCAGGAGAGGAAGCAGTACTCATTATAAAAGGAAATATCTCTGCAGATATTCCGGATTTCACCCTTTTTCTTGCTCAGTTCTTTAGTGATTGCTTATCACTTGAAGGAGAAAGCATTTGTCTTGCTCTTCTCTCAAAATCTCAGTATCAATTTTCATTTAATAGCCCTAAGGAAGGAAACTACTGCACAGTACAATATTATTTTTTTTAGAACAATTTTGTATAGAATTCTCTGAATGTTTATATAAGATGTATGAATAGGAGGGGAAAGGAGGATTCAAAACAGGGAAATTTCCGCACATTTGAAAGATAGACTAAGCATATTAATAACTGAGAGTCATAGGATGTTTTTAGTAAGTGAACCTGACGTCATAGGAAAAAAATAGTTAGGCAAGGTGTGAAAGATGGGAAGATAATAAGAGATTGTTCAGCAAAGGGGTAAGAAAATCTGATCAATGCTGCCTCACTCATAGCCACTTGTTAGGTGATTGTAGTAGCTTGCATTTCTTTCAAATGAACCTGCTAGTACCGTAACATTTTGTTTTGTTTTGTCTCACTTTGTTTTCTTTACCATCTTAAAAAGGGCTAATGTAGTCAAAGGCGTGAAGGAGAGGAGCTAAAACCTTATGTCAAAGTAAGGAGTGACTGTGAAACCCATACAGTGGCTGGGTGATATAAAGGGTTAACACATTCAGCTGTTAACCAACAGACTGGAGGTTTGGGTCCACCCAGAGGTGCCTCAGAAAAAAGGCTTGGCAATCTACTTTCAAAAAAATCATCTGTTGAAAACCCTATATAACGCACTTCTATACAGATGCACCCAATTCTGTTATGAATCAGTATTGACAGTAACCATTTGTTTATTTTTCAATGGATCACATTAAGGATGCTCTTGGATCCACAGTCAACGCTCATGGAAGCAACAGTTGAGAAATCAAAGGACGCATTGCATTGGGTAAATCTGCTGCAAAGGACCTCTTTAAAGTGTTGAAGACTAAGGCACACCTGACCCAAGCCATGGTATTTTCAATCGCATCATATGCATGTGAAAGCTGGACAATGAATAAGGAAGACCAAAGAAGAATTGGTGGCTTCGAATTGTGGTGTTGGTGAAGAATATTGAATATACCATGGACTGCCAAAAGAACGAACAAATCTGTCTTAGAAGTACAACCAGAATGCTCCTTAGAAGCAAGGATGGTGAGACTGCATCTTACATACTTTGGACATGTTGTTAGGAGGAATCAGTCCCTGGAGAAGGACATCACGCTTGGCAAAGTACAGGGTCATCGGAAAAGAGGAAGACCCTCAACGAGGTGGATTGACACAGTGGCTGCAACAATGAGCTCAAGCATAACAACGATTGTAAGGATGGCTCAGGACCAGGCAGTGTTTCATTCTATTGTGCATAGGGTCACTATGAGTCAGAACCGACTCAATGGCACCTACCTAACAACAACAACATGTTTCAATGATGGGGCCCACTGACAGAACTGGCAATCTTAAAATTAACAGCGAAAAAAGCAAACAAGATTCGGGATATTCTAAGAATGGTTTACAGTGACATATCTTACCAGAAGTTTAATCAAGTTATATGGCAATTTTTAGTAGTTAACATTAAAAGGAATCTACCCATGTCTAGTATGGCTTATTCCTCTAAATACTGATAATGTAATTTCTCTCCATTGATCATTTTGTATAGCAAAAAAATCTAATTTAGACCTAACTAGAGTGGAAAAATATTTTCATGACAAATAGAAATGCCAGTGTCATATGGTCTTGTTATTTCATACATTCCTGTCTGAAACTGTGTCTGAATTGGTTTTTCTGCAGAGTTCAAGGCACCACCCACAGTTTGCTATTAAAGTAATTCATTCATTCAAAAAAGAATAAGTGCTCACTTTGGCAGCACTAAAATTGGAATAATACACAGAAGATTAACATAGCTCCTGTACAAGAATGAAACACAAAAAATGAATCAGCACCTACTATGTGCCAGGACAGGGCTAGGCATGACAGTAACAATGCAAATAAGACAAGTACTATCCCTGATGTTAGGGAGTTAACACTTAGTAGGGAAGGTGGTTGTGGTTGCTGTTAAGTACCTTAGAGTCATTTCCAACTCAAAGTGACCCTATGTACAAGTATATGAAAGACTATCCAGTCCTGCTCCGTCCTCACAACCATTGTTATGCTTCAGCCCATTGTTGCAGCCACTGTGTCAATCCGTCTCATTGGGGGTCTTCCTCTTTTTCGCTGATCCTCTACTTTACCAAGCATGAGTCCTCCTCCTGGGCCTGGTTCCTCCTGATAACATGTCCAAAGTATGTGAGATGAAGTCTCACCATCCTTGCTCCTAAGGAGCATTCTGGCTGTGCTTCTTCAAAACAGATTTGTTTGTTCCTCTGGCAGTCCATGGTACAATCAATATTCTTCATCAATACCATAATTCAGAGGCATCAATTCTTCTTCAGACTTCCTTATTCATTGTCCACCTTTGAGGCAATTGAAAATACTATGGTTTGGGTCAGGCCCACCTTAGTCCTCAAAGTGGTATCTTTGCTTTTTAACACTTTAAAGAGATCTTTTGAATCAGGTTTGCCCAATGCAATATGCCATTTGATTTCTTTACTGTTGCTGCCATGGGCATTGATTGTGGATCCAAGTAAAATGAAACCCTTGACAACTTCAATCTTTTCTCTGTTTATCATGATGTTGCTTATTGGTCCAGTTGTGAGGATTTTTGATCTTTATGTTGAGGTGTAATTCATACTGAAGGCTATAATCTTTGATCTTCATTAGTAAGTGCTTCAAGTCCTCTTTACTTTCAGCAAGCAAGGTTTTGTCTTCTGCATATTGCAGGTTGTTAAATAGTCTTCCTTCCATCCTGATGCCCCATTCTTCTTCATATAGTCCAGCTTCTCGGATTATTTGCTTAGGGTACAGATTGAAGAGGTATAGTGAAAGGATACAACCCTGACATACACCTTTCCTGATTTTAGACTGCCTTCTTTTCTGGTGTATGTACAGTTTTCTCATGAGCACAATTAAATGTTCTGGAATTCCTATTCTTCACAACGTTGTCCATAATTTGTTATGATTCACATACTTGAATGCCTTCGCACAGTCAAAAAAACACAGGTAAACGTCTTTCTGGTATTCTCTGCTTTCGGCCAAGATATATCTGGCATCAAAAATGATATCCCTCATTCCACACCCTCTTCTGACCAGCTTGAATTTCTGGCAGTTCCCTGTCGATGTGCTGCTGCAATCACTTTTGAATGATCTTCAGCAAAATTTTACATGTGTGTGATACTAATGATATTGTTCATAATTTCCGCATTCTGTTGGATTACCTGTCTTTGGAATGGGCATAGATATGGATCTCTTCCAAATTTTTTGGCATAGACGAGTGAGCACCTCCAGCACTGCACACATTTGTTGAAACATATCAATTGAGATTCTGTCAATTCCTGGAGATTTGTTTTTACCAATGCCTTCATTACAGCTTGCACTTCTTTCTTCAGTATTAAGGATTCTTGATCATATGCTGCCTCCTGAAATGGCTGAACATTGGCCAATTATTTTTGATACAATGACTGTGTATCCCTTCCATATTCAATATTTTCCCTGTAGAGTACTTCAATATTGCAACTCGAGGCTTGAATTCTTTCTTCAGTCCTTTCAGCTTGAGAAATCTTGAGCGTGTTCTTCCCTTTTGGTGTTTGCACATTTTATTATAATACTTTACTTTGTCTTCTCAAGCCACCCTTCGAAAACTTCTGTTCAGCTCTTTAACGTCATCATTTCTTCAGTTTGCTTTCGCTACTTGATGTTCAAGGGCAAGTTTCAAAGTCTCTTCTGGCATCCATTTTGGTCCTTTCTTTCCTGTCTTTTAATGACCTCTTGCTTTCTTCATATATGATGTCCTTGATGTCATTGCACAACTCATCTGGTCTTCGGTCATTAGCGTTCAACGTGTCAAATCTATTCTTGAGATGGTCTGTAAATTCGGGTAGGATATACTCAAGATCTATTTTGGCTTTCAAGAACATGCTGTAATTTTCTTTAGCTTTAACTTGAACTTTCATATGAGCAATTGATGGTCTCTTTCACAGTAGGCCCATCGCCTTGTGACTGATAATATTAAGCTTCTCCATTGCCTCTTCCCACAGATGTAGGCAATTTGATTCCTGTGTATTCTATCTGGCAAGGTCCACGTGTATAGTTGCTGTTTATGTTGTTGAAAAAGGGTACTTGCTATGAAGCAGTGGTTGATCTTGCAAAATTCTATCATGCAATTTCTGTTGTCGTTTCTATCAACGAGGCCATATTTTCCAACTCTGATCCTTTTTCTTTGTTTCCAACTTTGGTATTCCAATCACCAGTAATTATCAATGCATCTTGATTGCATGTCTGATTAATTTCAGACTGCAGAAGTTGGTTAAAATCTTCAATTTCTTCCTCTTTGGCCTTAGTGGTTAGTGCATAAATTTGAATAACACTTCTATTAATTGGCTTTCCTTGTAGGCATATGGATATTATCCTATCACTAACAGCATTGTACTTCAGGGTAGATCTTGAAATGTTCTTTTTGACAACGAATGCCATGCTATTCTTCAATTTGTCATTCCCAGCATAGTAGACAGTATGATTGTCTGATTGAAAATGGCCAATATCAGTCGCTTTCAGGTCACTCATGCCTAGGATATTGATCTTTATGGATTCCATTTCATTTTTTGATGATTTCCAATTTTCCTAGATTCATTCTTTTTACATTCCACATTCCAATTATTAATGGATGTTTGCAGCTGTTTCTTTTTATTTTGAGTCATGTTGCATCAGCAAATGAAGGTCCTGAATATTTGACTTTATTCATGTCAGTAAGGCTGACTCTGCTTCCCCAGTCTTATGTTGAGTGCCTTATAACTTGAGGGGCTTATCTTCTAGCACTATATCAGACAATGTTCTACAGCTATTTATAAGGTTTTCACTGGCCAATTTTTTCAGAAGTAGACTGCCAGGTCCTTTTTAATCTGGAAACTCTGCTGAAACCTGTCCAACACGGGTGACGCTGCTAGTATTTGAAATACCAGTGGCATTGTTTCCAGCACTACAGCAACATGCAAGCCACCACAGTATGACAAACTGACAGACAAATGGTGAGGGAAGGTGGGCATCAAGTAAATAAACACATTATTAGGGCAATTCTCAAAGATGTTGAGACTGTTTTTCATGCCTGCCACCAGAGTCACCCTTGAAATCACTGATGAGCTCCCTGGAGCCACAGAACTATCAAATACCCTTGAAAGTGGAAACAAAAAATGGACACCTTCTAGCTTTGGGTATTTCTGATGCTTGCTTATTTACACACATAGATGATCAGTTCATGATCAAGACCACCAACCAGATAAGGCTGAGATTCTTTAGTTCTGAATACCTCGTTCAGTTTAAGTCCTCTTCCATAAATCTTGCATAATTGAACCCCAACTTCTCCCTTCAGGTGTAAAATGTCCTGGCATGGTGTTTTGGGACCTACACATCAAAAGGTTGACCTAAAATTCATGTTGCTGCCTCCTCTTCATATATCAGGCAATTCCTAAGTGGCTATCATGAAAGCAGTCTTCTATTTCTTTTTTTCTTTGTGTTCCTGTGGAAGAATGAGGGACAGAAACAAGTAGGTGGTTGTACCAAAAAATAACTGCTGGCACGCTCATCCAATCTCTTTAACTTAGTACACATAAATAATTATTAAACAGAGACTGAGATAAATGTTAAGGTGAAATAACCGACAAGAAGTAACACAGGTTTTTGTTGTTATAGCTACCCAGTCCATTGTGATCCATAGGGTTTTTATTGCCTGATTTTCAGAAGTAGATCACCAGGGCCTTCATACTTCCTCTAAAACCTGTTCAGCATCATAGCAACACACAAGCCTCCATTAACAGATGGCTGTAATGAGGTACATTGGCCAGAATGGAACCTGAGTGTCCTGCGTGAAAGGTGAGAATTTTATCACTGAACCACCAGTACCTCCTACAGTGGTGGGGACAGGGAAATTCAGGGAAGGCTTAGCTGAGGAAATAGCATTTGATTGACCAAGATATAAAGAAAGAGTAGGAGTTAATGAGATGAAGGGGAAGGAAGATTCCAGATAAAGGGAGTAGGGTGTTTGAGGTAGAAAGAACTAAAACAAACCCAAGATGGCTGAAATTTGGGAAACAAAGGGTAAAATGGAGCAAAAAGGGGCTGAAGAGCAAGACAGGGGTCAGACCATGGAAAATTTGTGAATCACAACAAGAAAAAGCTTGGATCTTTATGTAGGTTTAATAGGAACATGTTAGAGGATTTTAAGCAATGAATGCCACATTTATGTTTTTCCCCCATAAAATTTTAGAGCTTGGAAGAAAACTTGTAGTTCCATGAATTCAGAAAACATCATTTTATCTGAGACGCAAAGTCTCAATAGGTAAAGTGATGTGTCCAGGTTAATATAGCTAGGGAGAATTGTAACAAAAATCTCCTTTAGTTTGTATTTTGTGTTTTTTTCCACTCTAGCAGGCTCCTGGTTAATCAAAATATGGATGAACAACAAATGAACAAAAAAAATCACATCCTTATCATCAGAAAATGACTGAAACTAATTAAGCAAAATAATAATAAGGAGAAAACAAAAAGGATAAATTGACTTATCTAAGTATTACAAGCTGAAGCAGTGCATTTTAAATACGTGCTTTTTTTTGTCCCCTGATTGCTGCATATTTAGCATTAATGTGTACTTTCTGCCCTGAGTTGCCTGTCTTACATCCATCCAGAAACGATTGCAAAATAGTCATATATTCTGTGGTAGTTAAAAAAACAGTGAATTGAAGATACAACTATTGATCTTTATTAGACTAGAACAAAAGAGAAAGAAGGAAACTTAAGAATCAGAAATGGAAATGGATTGCAGGACTAATTGTCTACATAAAGAACTGTCTCCTCCACTTTGAGACCAGAAGAACTACATGGTGCCCAGCTACCACTACTGAAGTTTCTGATTAGGAACATAATAGAGAAATCCTGATAAAAAGGGAGGAAAATGTGGAACAGAACTTTAAATTCTTAAAGAATCCAGACTTACTGGACCAACTGAGTCTTGCAGAGTCCCAGAGACTATGGCCCTGAGTTGCTTTTCAAACCTTGCATTGAAATTATCCCCTGAAGTCACCTAGAAAATAAGAGTTTAGCCAAAGTGTAATGATTGTCACCTTTGAGTATTGTATTACTTAAAAAAAAAAAATTATCTATACAAGACCAAAGGGTCATCAGCTATTTCAAAGCATAGATGAGAAGGTTAGGGGGCAGGTAGGTTAAATAAATGGAAGTACAACAACTAGAACAAAAATAAGAAGAATGTTGACACAATGTGAAGAATTTAACCAATGTCACTGTTCATTATGTCTAGAAACTGTGAAGTGAGAATGAGTTTTGCTGTGTATATTTTTACCAAAAATAAACCAAAAAAAATGAATTAAACTGGTGCTCTTTTTCAAATAAACCCCAAATATTTTATTATTGGAATTATTTTATGAAATTAAAGCCAAAGTTATTTTTTTAAGGTATAGCTGTATACAGAGCATACAAAAGTAACCACAAATATGTCCCTAATAATTCAGTTCATGCAAATGCACTTTTGATCCCCTTAGCCTCTGTCAAAGCAGAGACCACTGACACAGGCTCACAACTTTTCCACATTCTGATTCAAATGACCACCTCCTAGTCTTTTCCTACATGATCTCTTTATGGCTTTCAAAGCAGTTAGGTACTCTATTCTTCTTGAGATTCTCCCCTCCCTCATTGTTTCTACCTCCACCTATGTGCTGATTATCTCACAAATCTTTATATCCAGCCCTGACTTCTCTCTGAAGCTCTACATCCTTACTTATGATTATCTACTGAACATGTAATTCAAAGGTCTATTAGATTCGACATGTCCAAAATGAAATTTATTCCTTCTAACCTTCTCCATTTTTTCCCTTCCCTAAACAACCAAACTAACTAACAAATAAAACTGTTCCTTCTTTAACATTCTTACAGGAAAAAAGTGAATCAGAATATACCATAGGCTTTTTTTTTTTTTTTTTTTTCAAGCCAGAAGTCCCTGGGTGGTGCAATCGGTTAAATGTTAGAAGAGCCTTGGTGGTGCAGTGGTTAAGATCTCATTTGCTAACCAAAAGGTCAGCAGTTCAAATCCACCAGCCTCTCCTTGGAAGCCCAAGGGGCAGTTAGTTCAACTGTGCTATGAGTCGAAATTGACTCCATGGCAACAGGTTTGGTTTTGATCGGTTTGGTAACTAACCAAAAGGTCAGCAGTTCGAACCACCTCCCAAGAATATCTCACAAGAAAGTCCTGGCAATCTGCTTCTGAAAGGTCACAGCCTTGAAAACCCTATGGAGCAGTTCTACTCTGCACACATGGGGATGGAATCAACTCGAAGGCTACTGGTTTTAGTTTCAAGCTAGAAACCTCCAAATCATCTTGAAATCTTCATCTCGAAAACTTCATCTCACACAGACTATCACAGTAGCCTCCTAAACTTCTCTTCCTGCCTCCTAACTCTTCCAGGTTCTTCACAGCTTCATATGTTAGTCACATACCCACACAGTCCTGCACTCCACTTCTGCATTCCAACCACCATGCCTAGCACTTCGTAACCAGCCCATGCTCTACATATCTGTGTGCCTTTGTATATACTTCCCCCTCTGACTTCAATACTCTTCTGCTGTTCTCCTTTTGGGGAATTCCTCCTTTTCTTGAGATGTTATCTGCTGCAAAGCTCTCTCAGATTCCCCAGAGGAAAGCACAGAGGCACAATCATTTACTTCCTCATCTGAGAGATGGCCCATAAGAAGGAGATTATTAAATCTCTTCCCAAGATACTTTGGTACCATTTCTCTCCCAGATAATGAGATCAATGTGTTTCAGTGACAACACTGAATCATCTGAGGCCATGATAAAGAAGTTATACCTATGTGAGATTAAAGAAAAGTGAAAAGGCTAATTGCCATTGTCACGTCCCACCTCAGGTTGCTACCTACAGAACAGAAGAAAATCAAATTGAGTAAATATTTGGAGGGATGCGTAGGATTAATCTTATCTGAGGAGTCATGTTGCAGTAGAATTTAGGGAATAAAAGATTAACCTAACTTCTTCCACTCCCCCTTCTAGAAATCAGGCTGAGGGTGAGGGCAGATCAGTAGACAGCTAAATTTTTGGACTGCGTCGTTCTGTATTCTAGTAAAATTGCATTTATCGAATTGTCCTTTTTATCATATTGTTGACCCTAAAAGACAGTCCTATGAAACTGTTTTGGAAGACGTGATTCATATTATACAGTGGTTTCTCTATTAAATCTCCCAAGTAGGATTTCTCTCTCATCTCTGTCCTCCTGAGCATCTGCTATACATGGAAAGTATATAAATAATGTAACAAGCAAGTAAACGTTTCTCCTTTGCCTTGTTTTCTTAGGAAGTCAGAGTAAAACTGGGATTCTACGGCTGGCCTGCGATCCAACTGAGAAGTGTGCATTTTGTATGCTGTCATTTCCATCCTTCTTATCTCTTTCTATATTTCCATTTTCCTATGTTCTGATGTCCTTAAACATTTATTTATTTATTTTTATATAATATGCCCTGCTTGTACATTTCTAGAGTTGAGGAGGTGGTCAATCTCTGGAACCCTGGCCTGAAAAGAAAGTTTCAAAAGAAATAAAACTTTCTTATTCCTACTGGAATTAGGGAATTTTGACCTCAATTATTCCCCTTGTAGTCTGTCATTTAAAAAAAAAAAACTCCTCAAAGATAAACAGTATATACCCAAACGACACACAAAAAAAAAACAGTATATAAGTGAAGAAAAAAGAAGTAGAATATTAAAAACCTATCTTGCTGCCGTCAAGTCTATTCCAACTCATGATGACCCTATAGGAAAGAGCAGAACTGCCCCATAGGGTTTTCAAGGAGTGGCTGGTGGATTCGAACAGCTGACCTTTTGGTTAGCAGCCGTAGCTCTTAACTATTGCGCCACCAGGGCTCCAGAAGCACATTGGTGACAGTCAAATTGCAAAAGAACTCTGTTGTGGCAAAAGAAAGTGAGAGCTACTGAATAGACTTATATCATCCATGATGGAACAAAAATTAAAAGTTTCATCATGGTTCTAGGTAAGTCATGTCACTGCTATGAGTCTGAGACTCTTTATATTTTCATTTCTAAGCCTCTTCTTCAGTTGATTTGTGAGAAATAACTCGTAGTAGGGATTATAAGTAAATAAATTATAACTATATGAAAAGAAAGCTTTCATAAACCTGACAGTCAAAAGCTCCATAAGTCTGCTACCCCAAGATACAGTATGCAAAGGAGCTCCAATCAATACTTCCACAGTTCAGAAAAATAACGTTTTTTGAGGTATTAAAAAGAAAAAGTAGGCTCAGATTTTAGGATATGTTTATCCATGAAATGTGTTTTTTGGAAGTATACAGTCACTTAGCAACCCTGACGACATCTGAGCCAGTTTATAAAGATTTGTAAGAAAATTGATGTTTAAAATGCTTTTAAAAATCTATTGATTTTATGCTAATACAGTATATAGAAAACAAGCCAAAACAAAACAAACAAAAAAACTATTCAGAACATTTAAGGGCACATGATCTTCCAATTAAAATGAAATAAAGAAATCATATTTATAGAGGTATCCCCCCAAAAATATTCCTGCCTTAGGATATTTATTTCTAGAATGACTGCATATATAAATCCCAATTAAATTTACTCTCAATATTTTTTTATTCTATCTCCTTTTCACACCTTTTATTCTTATAATTACTATGCAAAAAAGCAGAGTATTTTATTAGAGCCATAAGCTCCAATGTATAAGCTCCAGCTTTAAAAGGCATACGCATCTCAGTTTCTTGTTTTTTTCTTTTCAAAGCAGCTTTTTATGCCCATTGAACAACTTCCTCGTTCCATTTTGTTTCCATACTTTTACCTGGCAACCAAGCCATATAAAAAACCAAAACCAAACCCAGTGCCATGGAGTCGATTTCAACTCATAGCGACCCTATAGGATGGAGTAGAATTGCCCCATAGAGTTTCCAGGGAGCACCTGGCAGATTCAAAGTGCCGAACCTTTGGTTAGCAGCTGTTGCACTTAACCAGGGTTTCCCCAAGCCATATAGCTACACAAAATGCTTGTGCTTCAGGGTCTCACCTGAGCATTGAACTTGTCCTGAAAGGTCTAGCAAAAATAAGTGAGAGTGGGTCAGCTGTAACACATACGGTCCATAGCTATACAAGGTATTCTAAATTATTTTTCTGGATCAAAGTAGGTGAAAAGAAAGTTACCAGTCTATGCTCCACAATGCTAGCTTCTCCACAGAAATTATTTCTCTGAATTATGGTTTAATGTTGTGCCTTCGTGTTTTATCAAAAGTTTATATAAAAGGAAAAAAAATCTAAATGAAGAATATTTTGTGATTTCTACAAAACATGGCCCATTGAATTGACTGGAGTTTTTAATACAAGGTCACAAACATAGACACACTGTATTATATGCTATTTACAAGACAGGTAGGCCAATCTTGACTTTCCTTAAATTTCAGAAAATGTGCTAAAAGTGACCCAAGCACACTGTCTACCATGTGGCACCATTCTTCCCCTAGGCTTTGGCAACTAAAGGATGAGGAAACAGCACAGGACAGAGGTTGGCCCAAGTTCAGAGGCTACTTCTCTCTGTTTATTTTTCTTGAATAGCAGATGAACTATTTTTTTAGGTGTTCAGGACACAGATGGCAGAGATCCTTCTTCAAGGTCCATCTACTATAACAAAAACAAAAGTGTTTAGTAAACAAAATAATTGCACCCATAAAGTAGTATCCATTAAGGTTCTCATGACTTAATCTTTCAGAATAAAGGATAGATAACAACAACCTTTGCTTATAAATATCTTATGTTTCGTTTACTTGTGGCCAGGGTCTCTGCCAGTGATAAGTACAGTCCTCGAAGGGGTATATGAGAATGCTGAGATGGGAATCCCATACATATTTACCTACTGGGTTATTTTTCTTTGAAAAAAAAAAAGGAGATTCTCTTAAATGGGGTGAAAAAGTTTCCCTTCACTTATGGAGAAGAAAAAGGAGGAGGAAGAGAAGAATGGGTGTTGGGGGGTGCGGGAAGAGGAAAAGAAGGGAGAAAAGGAGGAGGAGAAGAAAGAGAAAAAGCAGCAGCAGCATAGAAGGGAGAGTGGGAAGCAAGGAAGAAAGGGAGAAAAGGAAGGAAAGGAGGGAAAAGGGGAGGAATGGAGGGAGGGAGGAAAGGAGTAATTTAGTTTTCACTTCTGTGTAAGCCATTCCAAGACCTTGGTAACTTAGAGACAGTTGGGAAAAGAAGAGGAAGCTGGAACTTAGCAGAGTTCTGCTTCTTAGAGCTCACTGGGAAGTGTGTTTGTGTGCAATTATCCCAACAAAAGAAGCTGGCCTGACAATGTGAGCCAGCAAGTTCTGCAGTAGGGTCTAAAAGGTGTGGCAAGGTCATACCCCATGCAGAAAATCACTAGTGTGAGTTGCTGGAGCACAGGAGTAGCTGTTATAATGTAGATGGTAGAGACACTTGAATCCCAAATGGTACTAGAAACCCATTCAAGCAACTAGGTCTGACAGTTTCTAGTTCCCAAGAAATTAAGAAAATTGGATGGGGGCACAAGTCAAATATCTAATCCAAAAAGAAAGCTAGACTAGTCATCAGGGAAACTGGGCACACTACATAAAGTGCTGCTTAACTGTAAATGATGGGTCAACAGTACCAGAAAAAATAAGGTAACTTTAGTCAACCCACTATCCTGCAGTCATCCTTGCTTATTGCTTCCTTCCTCCATTGTTAAATGGCTTAATTCCACAAAATTATTGTTTGGTAAGTCTCCATAATCACTTTCATCAACTTTATGAAATATTGTCTTTTGCAAGATTTACTATTTCGCTGAGCAATTTGTCCTGCGTCTGTATAATATTGCCAGATAACAAGAAGAGATCGACTGGTAGGATGGGTGCAATAGATGCTGGCTAACAAATTACAATAACGTTGCCAAGAATGGGAATTCCAGAACACTTAATTGTGCTCATGAGGAACCTGCACATAAACCAAGAGGCAGTCTTTCAAACAGAACAAGGGAATACTGCGTGGTTTAAAGTCAGAAGGGTCCGCATGAGGGTTATATCTTTTCATGATACTTATTCAGTCTGTATGCTGAACAAATAATCCCAGGAGCTGAACTATATGAAGAAGAATGGAGCATCAGGATTGGAGGAAGACTCATTAACAACCTGCAATATGCAAATGACACAACCTTGCTCGCTGAAAGTGAAGAGGACTTGAAGCACTTACTGATGAAGACCAAAGATCACAGCCTTCAGTATGGATTACATCTCAACATAAAACAAAAATCCTCACAATGGAACCAATAAGCAACATCATGATAAACAGAGAAAAGGCTGACATTGTCAAGGATTTCATTTTACTTGGATCCACCATTAACATCCACGGAAGCAGCAATTAAGAAATCAAATGACGTATTGCACTGGGCAAATCTGCTGCAAAGGACCTCTTTAATGTGTTGAAAAGCAAGGATGTCACCTTGAGGACTAAGGTGCACCTGACCTATAATGGGAGGCCAAATATTTCCAATTTTCTCTCTTACAGAATACTTTTGCTAATAGTGAAACAGTGTGCATCTGATGTGGATAATTTTTTATTTTCTACCTTTCTTCTGCTTTTCTCAGCTCCTTACATGGGGTTCACAGACACTCCTCCACTTTTCTCCTCTTCTTCCTAGTTTCCAATCTTAAAGGACTCTGATCCTATGCATTATAATTTGATAGTAAAGTAATAAAAGAATTAAGAAAGACAAATTCATACTTGTTATATATGCTTACATTTGAATAATTTACCTGACTTTTCTTTTATTTTATTTCCTTTTCTCGTTTCATTCTTGTTCAATGTTTTCACATAACCTTTGCAATGACCACTTTAATGACTGCATAAAATTACAATAAGCAGAGTCTTCAGAATTTACTTAACTATCTACTAAAATTAAATAGATTGTTTACAATTTTCCACAAATATATATAATGCTAAAATGAACATCTTCTGACAGATATATACTTTCCCATGTTTTTGTTTCTGCCTTAGCATGGGAAATCATAAAGGAACTAATAGATAAAAGGGTACTAACTTTTTCTTCATTACCTCTGCTAGTTTGTTTGAGAGCACGAGTTTCACTGTGTTCTTAACAGCGTAGGTTATATTTTATTACTTATTTGTGCCTCATTGAAAAGATGAAAGGTGTGCATTTTAATTTACATTTCTTTGAATATTTGTGATATTTCCTATTCACTTATTGACCTATTTACTCAATGCCTGAAATGCCTGATCACACCTTTTGTCTATTTACTGTTGATATCCTCTCTATGTCTCCACCTCAGCTCCAGCACCAGCACCATCCTCTCAGTGAATGCCCCACAACAGTCTAATGGGCCAGCCTCCTTCCATTACTCTCTATGAATTCACATTGTTTTAGTTCCTTCGTCGCACTTTTCACTATATGAAATTACCTTGGTAATTTAATAAGCAATATTTATTCTCTGTGTATTCCTCTGAGCCCTACAATTTCACTTTTTTTTTTTTTAAGAGGAGTGTACTTATCTGTCCTATCTTCAGGACCAAGAACAGTACCTAACACTTTATAAGGATTCAATAACTATTATCTTAATAAGTAAACAAAACTCGCCATCTACATATATTCTTATGTACTAAACACACTTCTTTGAAGCATGTTTAATTATAATTACCAAAAATATTTTAATGATTTTCTTCGTTTATAACATAGACAATTCTCCAGAAGAATATTCCTAAGCTTTGTTTTGTTTACATGAATTCTTTCTTACAATAATTAATGAAATAGTTCAATTCCCGGAATGTTATTAAAAAGATGAGATGAAGGACAGTATTTTCAGTGGGTCAAATAAAGAACACATTTATTTTAAGATACTGAAGGGTGTGAATGGGCTATAAAAATAGTGATTCACCTTCTTGACTAGGTGTTTTTATATTTTTACAAGCAATTGCTAATGACTGAAAAAAAAAATTCTCGTTTGGATAATACACATTGCCATCAGGTCAATTCAGATTCATTGTAACCCTATAGGACAGATAAAACTGCCCCATAAAGCTTCCAAGGGGTGGCTGGTGGATTCAAACTGCTGACTTTTGTTTAGCAGCCAAACTCGTAACTACTGCGCCACCAGGGCTCCATTTGGACAATAGCAATTGCTTAAATAGTACAATCACACAGCCTAATTTCAAGTATATTCATGCATTAAGGTTCTCCAAGGACTGACGCTATTTTATGAAAATTTTACATAGCTTGACCATCAGAGCATTTGAGATTTGTATGATTTTTTTTTTCTTATAAGACCCTATTTCAACTGATCTAAAGCATTACATGTTTATTTGTATAAAACAAGTGCAGTGCTTCAGTCAATTCCAACCCATAGCAACCCTATAGGCAGAGTAGAACTGCCCCAAAGGGTTTCCAAGCAATGGCTGGTGGATGCGAACTGCCAACCTTTTGGTTAGCAGCTGAGCTCTTAACCACTATGCCACCAGGGCTCCGTGGAAAACGTTATATGCAATCAATTTACAATGGGTTACTTATTGTGATAAAAGTGCTTTAGAACCATAGGTATTGTGTCTTCGATATACTCTGATATTTTTCAAAGTTATAAAATAAGACCCAAAATATATATTTTGTCAGTGTGAAAAATGACAAATTACAGGATGCCAGTAATTTTCCTCATTCTCTTTCAATTATTTCTGCACATGCACTTGCATGCATACACTCACACATATATATGGCACTCCAGTGCCAGGTATTCCTGGACTTTGGAAGGAATCTGCTGGCTCCCTTAAACTAACACCACATGAACAGGAGCAGTTAGATCTTGCAGTTCAAGTACTTGTCTACTGAGATTCCCTATTCCAACTCCAAAGAACGTAGGTTTTATTTAGAGTGTGTACAGATTTCCTTGTGTATGGTGGCAGAAGAGTGATCTATTCAGAGAATGTGTGTGTGTGTGTGTGTGTGTGTGTGTGTGTGTGTGTGTGTGTAAAACAAACCAAAAACCCAACGCGGTCGAGTCGATTCCAATTCGTAATGACCCCATAGGGTTTCCAATGCTGTAAATCTCTATGGAAGCAGGCCATCACATCTTTCTTCGGTGGAGCCACTGGTGGTTTCAAACCACTCACCTTTTGATTAGCAGTCAAGTACCTTGAACACTGTGCCACCAGGGCTCCTGCTATATTCCTTGTTATTCCTAAACTTTTAGTGAGCTCTTATTTAAATGGTCCAGCTACCCTTCCTTCATTTCCTACATGAAGATTCTCCCACTGTAGTAACACAATGTCTGACACTTCAATATCTTCTGCTGGCTAAGAAATGAGCAGCCCTAAACCAAACTGAACCAATGGCATACATAAAGAGGGTTTTTCGGGCCTTCTGGCAAAGAGAAACACTCTCTCTCCTGCTGAACGTTAACACGAAAGCATCTGGACTCAACCATCATTGTTAGCCTTCTTGCAACCATAAGAAGCAAAACCACCTTAATACGAAGTTGACCCTGAGGGTGACAGAGTGAATAAATAGCATTAACTTGGAACCTTGAAATGACATAATTTAACCATATATACATAATACTAATCACATCATGCGTGAAGCCTGCCTAACTTCTAAATTTCCAGTTAAATGAAGAAAAAAAAGTCTTTATTTTTAACCAGTTCGAGTTGCATTTTACTGCAACCCTGAGTATTATAAGTGATATGCAAATGATAGAGGCCAAAACGAACAACAGTCGTATTTCTGTAGGCTAAGCAGAGATTCATTTCTGTCTCCCGTAATCCACCTAACTACTTGGTAAGCAAAGGTATCCACAGTGACCCTGACGTAGAACAAATTCTGAAGTAACTAAGACAATTAATTTTTGTAGTGTTATTTTATTGAATTCTATTTTCTAAACCCATGAGTTCAACAACTTAATTTTTAAATGAGGGAGTAGGTGGTATTGAGGGAAAACAATATTTGATATTCTAAACAAATATTTAGCTCTGGTGGTGCCAGTGGGTTATAGGCCACAGTGGGACAAATAAGTCACCTTCATGTTCTAAGGCCAAGCTGCTGAATGACTTAATTGCTCCTAGCTAAAAAATCAAAGGGTAAGCAACAGAGAAAGATCTTTAATCATGTGAAGTTTTTTTAAATGTCAATCAAGCAAAAAGTACAACACTGCACAGATGGGGAGAAAGGGTGGGAAGCAGGAAGCAAAATTGTCTCTGATGTTCAAATACTGTTGTTCTTTCTCTTACATAGGAAAGCATCAATGTTGGGAAGGAAATATTCAACTTAGAAACACAGTGACCCTTTACAAGAAGTTGGAATGAGCACAAAGAGAAAAGATTCAGAAACTTTTTTTTTTTGGCATCAAGTACAAAAAAGAAAAAAAAAGTTTAACTATATTTCATATTCATAACCTAATTCAATAACTCCCTTCAAAAGAAATAGTGTGGTGATTTTTTACAGTAAAGTAGAATTGATGGAAACTATTTTAAATGTGCAAACTATTTTTGTAGTTTCACGTATTGTGAGAATGTTGCTTGCACCTGAAATCAAGCTACGGAACCAACTTCCAATAGGGGAGAAAAAAAAGTTCCAAGGCAATTCAATTGCACAAGACTGAGAGGTCCAGACAATCAAGTGTCTTCATGGCCACATTTCACCTTGGTACTACTCCCAGCATGTGGTTGTTTCATCTGTATATATTAAGAAGCACACTGTTCACAGCTATAGGAAATATTAAATATTTCCTTTTTCTACCAGATAATTATCAGAAATATAATAAAATAATCAAATAGCATAGACAAATGTACAGACAAAAATTTGAAGGGAGATCACAAATACTAAAAGAGTATCTGCATAAGCTGCAAACCTTTTGGCAGAGCCAGAAAGAGAGAGAAAAAGAAAGAAGTAAAATGCTGCTGTTAAGGATATGTCATTAGATTCTCACTACTCCCCAAGATTTAGTTGAAATAGGCTCACGCCATCATAGAAAAGCAAGACACTTTCTACAACCAATTTCAAATTTCTGATCTTATCACAGTTAAAGCACTTACGAGGCTTTGTCTGCCTACTATTACAAAAGTTTCCTAATGGGTCCATCTGCCTCCAGTCTTCCATTTTCCAAGTCCATAGTCTGTAATACTCAGAGTGACCTACCTAAAATGCATAATACTCACCTACTTTAAAACTTCAATGACTTTTTGTTACCAAAACAATAAATCCAAAGCCTTTAGAATATAATACAATGCCTTTTAGTATTTATCCCTTACCTAACTTCATCTTCATTTCCAATCACTCCTCTGTAGCACTACATATTTCATCAATTCCAAATTAACCACACGTTCCCAAATGCTTGAAAAAACTTCATGCCTGCTTAATATTGGCAGCAATGCCTACCCAAAACTTGCCCCAATCCTCCCTGGAAAACTTTTTGATGCTTCCATGGATGTTTTAAGACCTTTTCCTGTGTCAATGTTGCTCTGACGCCCTCTTTAACAAGCCCTGGAAGATAAGATTTAAGTCTCTCCCAGACAGAAAATAGAATCAACAACATTTATGGTCTTTATAAACTTTAGAATATATTACATATGCTAAATGCTAGGCTGCACTTAGCAGTTACATGTGAAATATGTAAATTCTTATTTTAATGTGAAAAAAAACTCACCCACTATCATAGAGTTAATTATACAATCCATTAAGATGATTGAAATAAAGTTTTGTTATTTATTTTTTTATGGAGTTTTCTATGTCCTATAATGTTTCTCAAAATATAAAGGTGCTTGAATCATAACACTTGCATTGTTCAAGTAATAAAACTATCAATTATTTAAATCAGAATAATAGAATATTAAACTCTTGGGAGAGTCTTCCAGATCCTCTCTTTAAATCTCTAATTGAGGCCCAGAGAGGTGAAATAAAATGCCCTAGGTCATAGAATCAATCAAAGGCAAAGCCAGAAATAGAAGTCTTACCTTCTGAATCCTAATCCAGTGCTTTTTCTATCACTTCACTCATCTGAGGTCTGGGCTATGACTGAACATATAACCCCGCTCCATATGCCATCTTAGACCACACTGCGCAGCTCCTATTCCTCATTATTTCTTAATGAAGAAAGCTCAGCTTAAAACTCAGTGTTAAATAAATGCAGTAGAATTTATTAGAAGTGTTTCAGCATATGTAGGAATGTAAAAAGATTTACTCCGATAAAGGAATAACTGTGTTTGCAAGATTTTCTAAACCTCAGAGTCATCTTAATCTCAACATTCATCTGCAGCAAATATGGAGCTAGAGCCAAACATAAAAGGTTTAAAAGCTGAATGTGCTATGCTCCTATCTTTTCAGAAGTTTACATGTGAGTGCAAATTTGTATGTTCAGTTTAATTTTTGAGGAAGAAGTATATTTTACAACTCAAAATTTTAAATGTAAGAAGATGGAATCTTTTTCTGACATCTAGTCTACTCAGTTCCCATTTTCACATGCAACAATGTTGTTAGTTTTTTAGAGGTATTCTTTCAGAAATTTTATCATACACACACACACACACACACACACACACACACACACGTTTCCCTTTCAATACCAGAATGGTAGCATACTATACATACTGTCCTTCACTTTACTATTTTTACTTAATATACTTTGGTGGTCTCTTTATAATGCATTCGTTCTTTGTTTTTCTTTTGTTTTACTGCAGTGTAGCACTCCAATGTATGGTTATATCATAATTTGCTAAACCAGTTCAGAACTGATGGACAGTGAAGTTGTTTGCAATCTTTCATGATCACAATGAATAAACTTGTATATACATCATTCTTAAACGTGAGTACATCCGTAGTATCAATTCCCAGAAGAAGAATAACTAGGTTAAAGGGCATATGTGTTTCTAATTTTGATAAGTATTGCCACGCTGCCCTTCAGAGGAGTTGTACAGTCTTGTGTTCTCACAGTAGTGTGTGAGAATACTTGTTTCCTGCCCTTGACAACATAGTGTGGATCAAACTTCTGTGTCTTTGTCCTTCTGAAAAGTTGTTATTTTGGCATTGTTAGATTGCACTTGCCTTATTAGGAGAGAGGTTGAATTTTTTTAATAATTTTAAGAGCCATTTGTTTTTGTTTTGTTTTTTAACTTTCAGTTCATAAACGTTGCTCATTTTCCTATCAGGTGGTTAGACTTTTTTTCTTATCTATTTTTCTCTTGAGTCATTGATACTAGGGAAATTAAACCTTTGTCAGTAGTATCAATTGCAAATAATTTCTCCAGTTTGCTATTTATATTTTAAATTTGCTTATGTAAGTTTTTACCAAATTGAAATTTTTTATTTGGATTAGGTAGAATTTATTGATTTTTTTTATTATAGCTTCTGAGTGTTATATTGTTAGAGACACTTTTTCTACACCAAGGATAAAATAACTTTTCCCATGGTTTCTTCTAGTATTTTTTATGGTATCATATTTTACATTAAAATATGTGATCCAGTTATAATTTATCATGGTGTGAGGAATGAAACCAATTTTATTCCCAGATGGTCACTGACTTATCCTAACACTATTTCTTTTCCAGGAGTGCCTGGGTGGTGCAAATGGTTAAGTACTTGACTACTAGCCAAAAGGTTGGCAGTTCAAACCCACCCAATGGCACTTCAGAAAATAGGTCTGGTGATCTTCTTCTGAAAGCTCACAGCCTTGAAACAGAACACATGGGGTCACCATGAGTCAGAATTGACTCAATGGCAACTAACAACAAAATAGTCTTTTCCTCATCAATGTGACTGTTCTTGTAGGGGATCTATATATCTGTCTCAGAGAGAATGACAATAGATAATATTTTTATTGTTGTTTTGCCAATCTGTGGAGTTAATATTTAGTTGCCAAGGTGTGTTTTGGAGTTGCCTCATGCTAAGGAAATCATCAACTGAGGAATGGTTTATTAGAAATGCAGGAAAATGGCACTATTGTGCTTGTTGGGTGCACTGTGCATTAGATCTACACAGCAGTGCTCAGGATTGTGTCCAGCATTGGGAGTGCTATTGTACTTTACAGCAAAAGATACAAGGAAATCAATGCAAAATAACCAAAGACATGCCACAACTAATCTGGCTTTGCATCAGTACCGTCACTTCAAATTAACTGTATTCTCAAAGGCATGGTAAATATTTACATAAATGGGAACTTTTAAAAAATCATAGTAAACTCCTCTTCAAATATTATCATCTCTGGCTATTTAGAGCATGTAACTGCCACAACCCTTATAAAAGTGAATTGTAAAACTCATCTTGAAGAAACAAGCCCTCTAGAGAGCATAAGTTTACATTTCATTGCCACATACACAAAAAAAAGAAGTCAATGTCTGCAAATGACTGAAACTAAAATTATTGTTGAGGTGCTAAAGAATAGCAATGAAAGGTGCTGCATCATTCAAAGACATTTTTATTCTCTGCAATAAATAAGAGTAAAAACACAGCACTTAAATTTTGATATATCAAAGTGAAGGGATGCTAAATGCTTCCCATTTTAAGAATCTTTTGATACTGCATTCAAAAGCCAGGAAATTATGGAGCTGGAAGGGCTTTTGGAGACCTCTTAGCCCTTTGAATCTTTTTGAGATTCATGCAACATGACCTGGCAACCAGATGTAGAAATATTCAATTAACAAAGGGTGGCCTACCATCAGAATGGGCACAAATCTGTATTCGTGGCAAAAGAAGTGATCAGGAGTAAAGTGGTAAAGGTTTTGTAGGTTACTACTGAGGTAAGATGAAGGCTGGCTAAAAAAAAAACGTGAATTATTGTCCCATTATTCATGGCTCTTGCTATGCTGCTATTTGGCATTACTAAGCAAATCTTCATTTCACTAAAAAGAAAGGATAATAAGCATAATTTCTGTAACTCATTTCTCACCACAGAGACTGCTTTGAAAATAGACTTCTTGCAGGAAAACAAATTCATGTGATCCTGAGATAGCAGTTTGAGAAATGAAGACAAGTACCCTCTCCTCTGACGGCCACTTCATGATACAGATTCACAGTGGAGCTGAAATGGCGATTTTCATGTCATATGGATCAGACTGAACAAGAAAAATTGGTACCTGCCAGCTGCTGATTCTCTGATGGAGCTAAAGTGTCAACTGCGTCTTGAATCTGCACAGCATGATTTTTAAGACACTAAGAATGTTCTTAAATGCTCTACCTAAAGCTTTCATTTTAAATTTATGTACGAGGCAAGAATATCTGCAAGAGGTAGGAAAGAACATATTTATTCTCTGGAGAGTAAGTCTGTGATTGACAGCAGAAATACAATTAAAACACAGAATATATTTAACTTTTTTTAAGGCTTCCTCTAAGAGACTCCAGGTGCTTGTATATCTCTGTATGACAAGAAGGAAGCATGGCTTTGCCTGCTTTGGTTTTTTTGCTTAAGAGAGAGGGAGAGAGATCAGTCAACTGTTGAAAAATCAGATACTGCTTCCTAAAGTAATAATTTACTTTCAATTTTTATTTCATATTTAAATGTCTTCATTTGGCAGCCCTGAGTAACATAACAGTCACTTAACATTAATTTGTGAAGCCCAAGGAAATAATACATTACTAGCAAAATTTTAATTCTAGAGATTA